>NC_069500.1:714908801-715208801 GCF_027579735.1 Bombina bombina
GGACGTCCAGTTCTTGGTAATGTCACTGTTGCGCCATATTTTCTCCACTTGATGATGACTGTCTTCACTGTGTTCCATGGTATATCTAATGCCTTGGGAAATTCTTTTGTACCCTTCTCCTGACTGATACCTTTTAACAATGAGATCCCTCTGATGCTTTGGAAGCTCTCTGCGAACCATGGCTTTTGCTGTAGGTTGCGACTAAGAAAATGTCATGAAAGACCTAGAACCGCTGCACTTTATTTGGGGTTAATCAGAGGCATTTTAAATGATAATGATGGCAGGTGTGTACTGACTCCTATTTAACATGATTTTGAATGTGATTGCTCAATTCTAAACACAGCTACATCCCCAGTTATAAGAGTGTGCAAACTTATGCAACCATATTATTTTAGTTTTTTATTTTTACTTCCCTCCACCTAGAGACGTTTCAGTTTGTTTTTCAATCAAGTTGTACAGTTTATAGGTCACATTAAAGGTGGAAAAAGTTCTGAAATGATTATCTTTGTCTCATTTTTTTACATCACAGAAACCTGAGATTTTAACAGGGGTGTGTAGACTTTTTATATCCACTGTGTGTGTGTGTATGTGTGTGTGTATGTGTGTGTATATATATATATATATATATATATATATATATATATATTCATTTTTTTTTTTCTAGGTACTAGGTTAAACTGTGATTAGTTCCTTCCCACTTGTAGACTTTTTTTTTTTTTAAGACGTTTGGGGTGGGATTTATTTATTTAGCTAAATTAATTCAAAAATACAATATATTTTTTGTGTCTATTTAACATGTGAAAAACTTTAATCGATTTGAATTTTCCCCTAAGATGTTGCCATTGGAATAGCGCATGGCATAATGACCCTTTGAACATTAGAAGCAGGTTTCTGAGTGACACTAAAATGGTATGAAATATACAAAAAAAAAAACATTAAGTTAGCATTAATAGGAAGGAAGTACACTACTGGCACAAATCAGCTTAAAGGGACACTACTGTAAAATGTTTCCTGTTAAAGTGGCAGTGTTCTGTAAAATTGTTTCCAATGACTTGTTTACCTGCTGTCGAGTATAAAATGTATGTGAAAATGTTCCTTTATGTTTAATTTTGTAGTTAAAATAGTTTTTTGCTCTTTTAAACTACAGACCATTAAAATGGGCTAATCTTCTGGGGAGACAAGACCTTATCTTATCACTTTCTACACACAGGAATTCTTCCTTATCTTACCTCTGGATACAAAAGACCAATACTTAGGGCCTAATGATCAAAAAATTTGGGGCATGGAAATAAATCGCACAAAATCTTTTATTTATTTTTATTTTTAGCATTATTTTGTAATATAGATGTCTCCTTCACACCCAGAACTTGTATAGCTAGGTAAACTGCTCTCAAGGTGGTAAAATATGCCTTTCTATATTTATGAGAGATAATCTTGCTAAAATGGAGATCTTAGGATCTTGTTTACATAGCTTATTTTCTACAGACAACACTTAAAGGGACAGTTTACTTACATTTTTTTGTTTTAAATTATAATGTTACACATTCTCCAGTTCTGCATAAACAACACTGTTAAATTAATACACTTTTTTACCTCTGTGATTACCTTTTATCTAAGCCTCTGGATGTTTATGCAAACTTGTATTGTAGCCAATTAGTAGTGCTGGTTCCTGCATAACTCTTTTGGTGTGAGCACAATGTTATCTATGCCCCAAATGAGCTAGCACTGTCTGGCTGTGAAAAACTAATAAAATACACTGTGATAAGAGGCAGCTTGCAAGGGGCTTAGAAACAGGCAGCAATTTAGAGTTTATAAAGTATATAAATATGACAATGTTGGTTGTGCAAAGCTGTGGAATAGGGAGTAAAGGCATTATCTATCTTTAAACAATACAAAAATAAGACTGTCCCTTTTTTTTTTTTTAAAGTAATTTTTTATTATACATGGCAGATTCAACAGGCAAGTTCAGCCATTTCAATCGACAAAATTAAGGTAAAGGAGCTATTTGTAAACAATTTACACTCTAGCAAGTGAAGTGCATCATTGGGGAACACATTAAAGTGGAACATTTTACAGTACATTGTCCCTTTTTAATGTATGCCAAATGGCTTGTAATACCTGCTTCAGAGTTCCCTTATGTTTATTTTCTGTTTGATATAGCTGCTTTTCCTTATTTAAACGAACACATATTGTTCTCAAAGAAATGCACTCTCGAATGGGCTGAGCCTGTACACACTCTATACACAAGGCCTAATAGGTAGTTATTGAAATGCTACTTAGCGCTTTGGGTTAAATGAGCAAAACCAGCTGTTTCTGATATCTCTCACATCCTCACTGAGGTTTACATAGCTTTTCTACAGAGAATATAGCAGTCTTCATAATTTCTGTATAGTGACAGTTTCAGCAGGCTATACATTTTTTTTAAAATGACAAAATAAAAGTAAGGGATCTGTTATACACCCCAGCAAGTAAAATGGATCATTGGAATTGCACAGATCTTAGTGTGTTTCATAAGAATAAATCCAAAAAGAGCCAAAGGCCCCGATCAGCCACCTTCCACGTTCGGCAGCTAGCAAAGCTGCAGAATGCTCAGGCCTACTAGATGTCAGCACTATTTCCTGCCATTTAGAGCTCCAGACACCTGCCTAGGTATCTCTTCAACAAAGAATAATATAGGAACAAAGCACATTTGACAACCGAAGTAAATTGGAAACATTTTAAAGATCGTATGTTCCGTTTGAAACACAAAATACTTTTTTTGGGTTACCTATCCCTTTTAATGTTTAACCCCTTGATGATCAAGGACATGTCAGGCACGTCCTACAAAGAATGACAGTTAAGGACCAAGGACGTGCCTGACACAACCTCTGGGGTTTAAAGAACTGGAAGCGATCGTGATTGCTTCCAGCTGCTTACAGGGTATTGCAACGATGCCTCGATGTTGAGGAATCGTGCAATACCCTTTACTAACCATCCGATGCAGAGAGAGACACTCTGTGGCCCTCTCTGCATCGGCCAGTGATGGTGCCGATCGTTGGTGGTAGCCATAGCGGGGAGGCGGGTGGGGAACGTGTGAGAGACGGGAGGAGGGCTTGTGAGGGTTGGACCGCTCCTGCCATGGCATGTAATTTAGTGAGTGCCGGTGAGAATAATACAGAACATCGGGAACTTTGGAGAGGGCTGATCAGGGTTGGAAAATGGATCTGGGAGGGGGGTGGGCAGCTACACTACAGAAAAAGGGTGTTTTAAAAATAAAATGAAAATCGACACAATTTGTTGCAAAGTGGATACTGGCAGACAGCTGCCAGTACCCAAGATGGCGTCAAGTATGTAGCGGGGGTGGGTTAGAGAGCTTTTTTGGGGGGTTCAGGGAGGTTGGGGACTAAGGGGGGATCCTACAATGCAGATTATATATAAAAAAAAGTACTTTGTTTTAGTACTGGCAGACTTTCTATCAGTACTTAAGATGAGGATGACAATTGTGGGGTGGGGGATGGAGGAGAGCTGTTTGAGGGGGGTTAGGGAGTGATGAAGGGGTGGGATGTGTCAGGTTGGAGGCTGATCTCTATACTTTTTATATACTCTATACCTTTACTGCTGGGCATAATACAAGTGTGGTGCGCAGCAGCAATTAGCGGCCTTCTAATTACCAAATAGCAATGCCAAAGCCATATATGTCTATTTCTGAACAAAGGGGATCCCAGAGAAGCATTTATAACCATTTGTGCCATAATTGCACACGCTGTTTGTAAATAATTTCAGTGACAAACCTAAAGTTTGTGAAAAAGTGAACAATATTTTTTTTTTTATTTGATCGCATTTGTTGGTGAAATGGTGGGATGAAATATACCAAAATCGGCCTAGATCAATACTTTGGGTTGTCTACTAAAAAAAAATATATACATGTAAAGGGTTATTCAGGGATTCCAGACAGATATCCATGTTACAATGTAACTATCGCTAATTTTTTTTTTTTAAATGCTTTGGAAATAGCTACTTGTATTTATTGCCCTATAACTTGCAAAGAACATGTAAACATTGGGTGTTTCTAATTTTAGGACAAAATGTAGAAATTATTTAGCATGGGTGTTTTTTGGTGGTTGTAGATGTGTAACAGATTTTGGGTGTCAAAGTTAGAAAAAGTGTGGGTTTTTTCCATTTGTTCATCATATTTTATAAAAATAAATGTATAGTAAATTATAAGATATGATGAAAATAATGGTATCTTTAGAAAGTCCATTTAATGGCAAGAAAAACAGTATATAATGTGTGGGTACAGTAAATGAGTAAGAGGAAAATTATAGCTAAACACAAACACTGTAGAAATCTAAAAATAAACCTGGTCCCAAACGCTAAGAAAATTGAAAAGTGCTGTGGTCACTAAGGGGTTAACTTTTATTTTGAAACTAACAACAGTGAGTACATATTTGTGTGCAACCCACACTGACTTAGTACATATGCATTTAAGCAAAGATTATATGTAGAACAGGAATTTGAAAAATATCTGCTTTAAATTGTACAGTCCTGTTTGTGCAGTCATTTGTATTTCTTGGGGGGGGGGGGGGGTGGAGAGTATCTTTCTTTTTGTTCTGAAGGAAGCCATAGCAAAGGTCTTCTTTTTCAGTATTTAAATAATGTTAGCTGGGTAACCAAAATCATTAAATGTTTAGTATTTTAATGTTGAAGAACCCCATAGTTTAAAGGGACAGTAAACACTTAAGAATGTGGTATCAATTACATATTAAACAATTTTGCAGTACAATATAATTGTTTTGCCCTCTTTTCCTGTAGTTTGATTTGTGGATTTTTCCACTTATGAAACATGGAGCACGTGGCAGGCTTCACATGCCTTACCTTGGCAAACAGATCTGAGAGATCTCGCTAATTTGCAGTCTTATTTTATCTTTTCTGCTGGTGCCAAGTAATAGAGATTTTGCAAACGCAATGGCAGTGGCAATCCCGGTCATCTTCCTACTCAAGAAAAATGTAATTACAAGGTGTTTACTGTCCCTTTTAACAGCTTGTTATGCGTAATATACATTTTAATTCATGAAAGTATTTTAAAATGATTTTTTTTTATAAAACTACCACCCCTTTGCTGAATAAATCCACTTTGTGTTTTCATTTTTGCCAATGACACTGTGAGGGTTGTCTCTATCAGCCAGTTACCATAAACTATTGTTTGCATATTTTAGCTTTCAAGATATTTGAATATACTTTCCTGCCAAAATGTTTAATTGCCGCTCTTTTTTGTATGCATTCCCTGCCATTTTAAAGGGCATTCAGTTTATTAAGAAATGTTATTATTGTGCTTGGAGTACTTTTATAAGGTCTCTAGACAAACGTCAATTAAAATGTATTTAGAAATTATTATTAAATATCAGATTTCATTGACACTTTGGCAGTTATGACAATTATATGATTATACTTTTTTTTTTTGGTGGGGGGGCAAATTCAATTTGCGATATCTATTTGAATAAGTATTTTGTGTATGGGCAGAGTCTGGTCTAGTATCAATATCATTAAAGCATACACCAAAAATGATATGCATACACTTTTTAGCAGTCTTTGTGATAGCTTTGTTTTAAACCTATATATTTTTTTGTCATTAAAGGAACATTAAATTCATGGTTACAAGTACAGCAGGAGGGTTACTACTCACCCAGTGCTATTAGTTTTCCTCCTGTCTCTGCAGCTCTCTTATGTTAACTTGTTGCTGGTTGACATTGTGCCCAGCAGTTTTATGTCCCCTTTAAATAGCTGTTGACACTACAAACCACCTCAGGACATAGATCATAATCTTTATTTTTTCATCTTCACAAAAGCAGGTTGTAGGGGGGGGGTCTTGATTGCTAGATGTCAGTGCAGTTAGGCTTACTACCGTCTTAATCTCTTGGGGCCTTGTTGAGCAACAACATTATTTATATGGACATTAGAGGCACACAAGGTCAGTAGTGGGTAGTTTGTTATTGTAAAATAGTTGAGTGGGGTCTGATTTCCTATATCAAAACAACCTTTCTATCGCTGCAACTATGAGTTCATATAAATAACAAGAAAAAAAAGCATCTAGACAAAAATCTGTCTGCTTGTCAAATTTCATAAAGCTTGTTGTAGTTTTTGGTTTGGCTAATTGTTTTCAATGTTAACCCCTTCAGGCCGGGGCCAAGTGCGTTCCACTTGCTTTAAAAATGAAATCACACAATCGTCAATACGATCACGTGATTTCAAGGGTGGGATCGGATAATGGGGGACTACCTACAATGCAAGGCACATCCCCAGTCAGAGTTCCCATTCTGAAAGCACAGGAGGCTGCAGGACACCAGATCGGTTAGGATGTTCCATGCTGTCCCAATGGTGTTAAAGCCTAGAGCTGTTAGGACGGCATGGAACGGGTTAAAGTACCACTAAACACAAATTGTAAACTACATGATTTTGAACTTTCATATCTAAGAATAATTTTACAATGAAAACTGCAGCTTTTATTTTGTCAAATTAGTGTATTGTTTTATGTTCATTTAACTAATTTCCCTGTCCCACAGAACAAAAGAATCCCTGCTAACCAATCACAAACTAATTTTCAGATATAGAACAAACTCTGTTTGCACTTGTGCAGTTGAGAGAGATTGGGGAAGCCTTCCCTTATCTCTTCCCTTAAGGCGGTTTAGCACTGATTTAACATAGTTACTATTGCAAAGAATGATTCTCCTATCCTGATTGTTGATGCAAATCTGATAATCCACCCTTTACAAACATGTGACTGCTAAGAATCTTAGAGGGGAGGGTGAAGTCAACAAAAGCTTGTATAAATCTGCCTAAAAGTATTCACTCAAACTTCCCTGGGAGAAAGTAAAACAAACACCATTTTTAGATCTATTTAAAAACAAAATACAGCAAAATAAATAATTTATATTGCAAAAATGAAACATTTTATGTGTTGTTGAAATGTCAAGTTTAATGATCCTTTTAGAGATGAAGAAAAGTGCCTTTTTTAAATGGAAAAGGGTTATGAAAGTCAATTAAACGGACACTCAAATTAAATTTACATGATTCAGATAGAGCATGTCATTTTAAACAACTTTCCAATTTACTTCTATTAAAAAAAAATGTGCATTTTATATTTATACTTTTTGTGTCACCAGCTCCTACTGAGCATGTGAAGAATTCAGACTCTACGTATATGCATTTGTGATTGGCTGATTGCTATAACATGGTACAGGGGGAGTGGAAACATACATAACTTTAAAATTTGTTAGAAAAAAATCTACTACTCATTTGAAATTCAGACTAAGTGCTATTGTATTGTCTTGTTATCTTGTATTTGTAGATTATGCAAATCTATTGTTTACTGGTCCTTTAAACTGTTATGTTTCGAATTGAGCAAGACATTTTTAGACTATTTTCCAGTTCACTTCTATTTAACCTTTTACCGCCGTTATGTCGTTCTATTCCGTCATATTTACACTGGGCTTTAAAGCCGTTATGACGGAATAGAACGTCATAACAAACGGCTGTCCTGAAGCCTTCTGTGCTTCAAGGACTTGATCGCGGTCTGGAGGGCGTTCCTAGGGTTGTAGGGACGCCCCCCAGATGCGATCCAATAATTGAAATCTCGCGATCGTATGCACGATCGCGTAGTTTCAATTTGTCTACATCGGAACGGGTGTTCCGATGTAGGCACTTTAACCCTGTCACGAAAGGGTTAACTTACTTTGTTCTTTTGGTATTATTTGTTGTGCACGCTACTGAGCCTACCTTGGTATGCTGTTAGTCTTAAACATTATATGGCAACAGTGTTTGCAACAATATTTTTAACAATGCAATACATTGGTAAACACACTTCTGCCTTATAGTGTTCAATATTGTATAATATTGTTAAAAAAACAAAACTGAAATATAATTATGAAGACACTTGTATACATTTAATCCTACCTAGAATACAGAGAAGAAAGTACTGGTACCTAGATCAATGGTGTTCTTGGTACTATATCTCCATAAACGACAACAGTAAGATAACACTTGATGCTGGTGTTCTTGCCAGCAAGTTAGTGCAATTTAAAGGGACAGTGTTCTGTGAAGTTGTATCCCCTTTAACTTGTTCACACATCCATTTTTACCTTCAGGAGTGTATTAAATTATTTAGAATTTTACCTTTATTTTTTTATTTGAAATAGCTGCCTTTGCTTGTTGTATCTTCATCTATACTAAATGATTTTATACTTGGGCATTGGTTATAGAAAAGCTATGTATACATAGCCAACAGAAGAAATTACACTCCCATGGGGGGGGGGGGTGATCAAAGAAATAAGTAATACAATGGTAATTTTATTTTCTCTCTCTCTTTGTATTGGGCTTTATTATACAGACAGATAATATAAATCAACATTTGTGTGTATAGAAAGTTATAAAGAAAAGAAGACTGAGTTCCATGCAAGCTCAGCTATTTTATATTTATTAGAAACACATTAAGGGGAAATCAATTTTACAATACTATTCTTTTAACCCTTTAACAACACAGATGTATCCTGTATGTTGTGTGTCCATAAAGGTTTTTAGCCCTGTAATAACTTGAAACTAGGGAGATGCACTACTACTACATGTCTCCCTCCAGGAGGCATTCTGCAATAGTGTGGTCTTGCCAGTGTTGCCAAGAGCCGTGCTATTTAACCCCCTTACATTGAAAATGGAGTCAGCTGTCATTAAGGGGTTAAACTCTAGTGTTAACCAGGCTTTGTACCATTGAACATTGTATATCAATTGTATAGCTTTTTATACCTTTAAAGGGATGGTATACACACTTTTTATTTTTCTACCCTTAAATTAATTTCCAATTATCCATTTTTACCTGCTGTGAAGTGTATTAAATTGTTTACAAATTTATACTTTATTTCATAATTTGAAATTGCTGATTTTGCCTATGTTATCCTTACTTGTAATGGAAGTTTCTATACTTACGTATAGGCTACAGAAAAGCTGTGTAAACATATTCAGTAGAAGAAATTACACTCCCAGTGGGGGTTAGGAGAAATAAGTAATACAATGATATTTGTTCTCCTTAACCCCTTAAGGATTTTCCATGCCGTCCTAACAGCCCAGGGCTTTAACGCCGTTAGGACGGCATAGACCGTCCTAACTGATCTGGCGTTCAGCAGCCTCCTGCACTTTTAGAATAGGAACTTAGACTGGGGGGCGTAGCTAGCATTGTATGCAGTCCCCCATGATCCGCTATCACCCTTGAAATCACATAGACTATCATGTGATTTCATTTTTAAAGCAAGCGTTTATATCGGATGTGAGCTTTAGTATGCAGACATATACAAAGAAGCGTTTGTGTGTACAGAAAGTGATAAAATGGGATCAGGTTTTAAAGAACATAACCAGCTTATCCTATCCAAAAATAAACCTAAATATGCAATTTCTCATACATTTTATAATCTGCAGCTGGTATAACTAGTCATTGGAAATACAGTAAGGGAAAACAATTTGAAAGTACGCTGCCCCTTTAATACGCACTTTTAGAGCATTCTTTTTTTTCAGCCTTACATTTTGATTTTGTATGGCTACAAAGCACTTGGCATAAAGGAAGAGTGTATGCTCAGAATGATGGCAAAAGTTACTGAGACAATTGTTTTTGTGATTCCTATACTTTGTTTTTTTAATATATGTTGGAGCTGCGAATCATTGTCTTTTTCTTAGGTTTTATCCTACAGACCAAAAAACAATTAGTTACTGGTCATCTTTTTAACTCACTTTTTTTTTACAAGTATATAACTTTTTGGGGCCTTGACTCCTTTATTGTAATCGAAATTTGCTAAGCTAAATTAATTTCTTTAAAACAATAAAAAGAAAACTATCATTTAATCAACTTTATTTACAAAATACTGAAATAGTTTGATAATTTGTGGGGTTTCTATTTGTATTATGTTGAAACATTTGTGACTTCTAAGTTCTAGATATTTTTGCATAGGCGTAATATATAAATATATTACCTCACCTCACCAGGGAAAAGTAAGAAAGATAAAGGGGGTAAAGAGTTGCCAAATAGGCCTGCCGCCACCAGAAGAAAAACTGTAGAGCGTGTTTGTGGACTCACTGCCAAGAAAGAAATACATTTATCAGGAAATAATTTTAGTGTTCCTTCTAATGGTAATGAGAGTCCACAAGACCTTACTCTTGGGAACCAATACCCAAGCTGTCCATGAAAAAAACGGGTGGGATAGAGGTAAGGCAGGCACTTAGTTACACTGAATCACCACCTGAAGGACCTTTCTATAGAAAGCAGCCTCCGCCAAGGCAAAAACATCAAAATTATAACATTTGGTGAAAGTATGCAAAGAGGACCAGGTTGCAGCCTTGCAAATCTGCTCTACAGCTGCCTCATTATTAAAGGCCCAAGACATAAGCAAAAAATGAGTGAAATGAGTGGGCTGTTGTTGACCTGCATCCAAGTAAGCTTAATGAATGAGGCTCTTCAACCAAAACCATAAAGGCAACGCTGTAGACTTTTTTTTTGTGTGTGCTTACCAGAAAAGAAGACTAGCAAATTGGAAGACTGGTAAAAATTCTTAGTCACATCACCAGATTATCCAATAACCTCGCCTTAGAAGAATTGATATTTAGACATAAGGATGGTACAACTATATACTGGTTGATGTCTGCTAACATCATCTTTTTTTAGAAAACCAGACATAGTTCATAAAACAGCCTTATCCGAATTAAAAACCAAGTAGGGCTGCTCACATACGAGCAGAAGAGATGGCCAACAACAACAGTACCTTCCAGGAAAGCAATTTAATATCAAAAGAATGCAGGGGTTCAAATAGAGGATGTCATAGCACACTAAGAACCAGATCAAGGTTCCAAGTAGGAGTGATAGGCTTGATGACTGGCCTGATTCTGCTACGGGGCTGTACTAAGGAGTGGATATCTGGTAAACGCGCTAATTTGCAATGAAGTAAAACGGAAAGAGATTAAATCTAACCCTTGATAGAGCTAGCTCACAAGCACTTATCAATCCATCCTGTAACAACTGCAGGATCTGTGAGATTTGCACAGAATGTCATGAGAAATCCCGCTCTGAACACCAAGCTAGGTATGCCTTCCATACATTGTGAAAGATTAGTCTAGAACTGTTTTACGAGCCTGAAGCTAGTTATCAATGACTAAATCCAAAAAACCTCTCTGAGACAGAATCAATCGTTCAATTTCAAAGCAATTAAATTGAGAGACTGCAGATATTGATAATAGAACGGTCCTTTAGATTGCAGATCTGGTCACCAGGAAGGAAGGCTGGACATCCGCAGCAGGTCCTTCGAGCCACACAAGAGCAATGAGAATTTTCAGAACATGCTCCTGCTTGATCTGAGCAAAAACTTGTGGAAGTAGCACAATTTGAGGAAACAGGTAAACCAGCTGATACTGCCAGGGGCTGTCAAGACATCTGTCAGGCCTGCCAGAGGATCCCGCAATATTGAGCCCTACCTTTTGGACGTTTCTGATTCAGAGAAGAGGCTATTAAATCTATCTCCAGAACACCCCAGCAGTGAATAAGCTGGTTGAAGACCACCTTGTTGATGGACCATTCCCCAGAGTGGAGGCCCTGGCAACTTGGGTAATCCACTACCCAGTTCTCCACCCCTAGGATATGAATGGCGGAAATTGTGCATTGATGGTTCTCCGCCCAAGTCAGGATGCGAGACACCTCCTGCATTGCCTGAGAGCTGTGGGTCCTCCCTGGTGGTTTATGTAAGTCACTGCTGTGATATTGTCTGATTGAGTATCTAGAATGTTGATGGGTAGTGGCGCTTCCTGAGGCATCTATACCCCTTGCTCCTGTGAGAACCCCATACAGCCCCCCCCCACCAGGATGTGTTTGTGGTAATGATTTCCCATGCTGGAATCTCATGCCCAGAGAAATCAGGCCAGGGAAAGTCCACTAAGAGAGAGACCATCTGGTGGACAGATCTAGGGGATCAATTGAGAAAGATTGGAATGGCCTCCATTTTAGCATGCACAATTGAAGAAGCTGCTGATGAAACCTGGCAAAGGTTATGGCATCTGATGCTGACACTATAAGAACCACAACCAAGGGACAAGTCCTACAATAAAAAAAAAAGTGTAGGAACACACCAAGACTTTCACCCCCTCACAATTAATCTTGTTTTACACACACACACACTGTATTTATATGTATATAATCTATACACCCTGGTTAATGAAAGCAAATTAAAACTAATTAAAGGCTGAATGGTTCCTTTGGGCCTGAGGATAGACACCCATGGTTACATTTTTACATCACAGGGGGGAAATTTTTATTTGTAATGTAGGATTCAACTGATACTGAATACTAAGAAGCCAGACACATACTTTTTAGAACACATGAAGGGGTGTTTGCATCTAGATGATTTTGAATAATACAAAAAGCAAATAACCTTGGTAAATTTTAAATGTTAATCCCTGGCTCTCAGGGATTAACATCTAACAACGTTCTGATATAGACAAATTGAAATTCTGCAATCATGCACTCAATCGTGAGATTTTAATGATGGGATCAGGATAGGGGGGCATCCCTATGACGCTATGCACACACTCCAGACCGCAATCCCATCCTGGAAGCGCCGTTGGCTTCAGGACAGCCAAATGGCTAGGACGTTCTATTCTCTCCTAATGGCGCTAAAGCCCGGCGCAGTTAGGACGGGATAGAATGTCATAACGGCTTTAAAAGGTTACAGTGAAATTATGTTCATCAGGTATCTGAGTGTCGTTTTCTTTACCATTAACACGTATACCAAGTAAATGTAAAGCAAGTAACACTGGCAGAAGAGGTATGAGGGCACAGTAACATTGAAAACAAAACAGGTCACCTTGCAAATTGGGATGAAACTGGTAAGACACCAACATAGATATACAGACTGCATATAATATTGGTGTATAAAATAAAGTAATTAAGCTTATCCTACTACAAGGTGTTTCACATTTTCCTTTGTGTGTACACATGTATTTCCCTTGCAAACCTCATCCAAGCAATCTCTGGAAGAACTAGAAGGAATCAGAGGGAAAGCTGGAAGGACATGACTCTTCCCTGCTTGATTAGCAATTTTTTTCTTTGGTGAAACACTGGTCTTTTTTTAAAACAACTTTAAAATAACTAAACCAAACACACATGAACACCTGTTCTTTAATGTCAAGGTCCATACTTTGTTTTTAACTCACATGGTGCATAGCCAGCTTCATTCCCTCACACCATCCTTCCTCCCTTTCCATGGAAGACAGCAACTCCAGACTCAGCCTCTGTCACACTCTCACCCACTTAAGGTGCAATAGTCCTATTTCTGCTAAGTGGTGCTAAATAACCACAGAGCCTACCACACAGAAATGTAAGCACCATGTGTTACACACAGTGTAGGGTGATCACACAGCAGGACTGCTGATAGGCTTGCATTTAGTCTATTGCAGAAGAGTTACTCCCCATTACTAGAGGATCTCGCTATCCCTTTACACAGACTATGCTCCAGCTCCTCCCACCAGCAGTGTTTACAGAAGCATTTCTGTTCTCTGTCCAGGGGGAACTTAGTTCTACATGCAAAAATAGTGCAGGAACTATGTTCCCCCTGGACTTGACCCCTGCCCACAACCTCATTACATTGTGCTACAGAAGGACAACTTGCGCTGAGCTGTGAAGAAAATGTTTAATGCCATGGAGTCTAATATAATTCCCAAAAAACACACTCTTGTCCAATGTGTGAGAGAATATTGACCTTCCAGCCATGCTCTTAAAGGAACCAAAGTAACTTGTCGGTGTGAGCAATAGCTAATGGTAAAGATGGAGCCTTAACTACAATATTGTCAAGGTACGGAGCTACCTCCACTCCCTGGGCCCTGACCACCAAAAGCAGATCTCCCAGAACCTTGGTAAAAATCCTGGAACAGTAGCCAGCCCAAAGGGAAGATCAATAAACTGGTAATGCCTGTCCAGAAAGGCAAACAGCAGAAACTGATGATGGTCTTGGTGTATAGGGATATGTAGGAACACATCCTTTAAGTCCACCGCAGTCATGAACTGACCGGGTAATACTAACGGAAGGATTGACCTTATGGTCTTGAATGTTCCCTCCTTTTTGGGAACTATGAAAAGGTTATCTTGTTCTGATAATGGGACTGGGATTGGAACAATGACTCCCATATCTACTAAGTCTGACTTGCACTGAAGAAATACTACTCTTTTTTTTCTGGCCTTCTTGAAACATGAGTCAGAATAAAGCTCCCTCTCATAGGTCGAGATCTGACCTCTGTTCTGTATTCCTGAGCAATGATTTCCAGTACCCAAGGATCTTGGACTGATCCCATGTCTCTGGAAACAGACTTAATCTGCCACTTAAGGGAGAAGAGATCGGGGGCTGCACCTTCATGTTGTCTTGCTGTCGGAGGAAGATTTTTTTGGGCTGCTTGGATTTGGTCGCCAAGTAGACTTGGAGGACTCACTCTTCTGAGAAGACTTGTTTTGGCAAAAAGAAATAGTCACCTGACTTTCCTTTAGCCTTTGATAATTTATCCTGGGGTAAGAAGGCTCCCTTGCCCCCAGTTACTGATGAGAAGATAGAATCCAGACTGGGGCCAAACAATGTTTTGGCCTTAAAGGCTGAAGTCAGTAGTCTAGATACCATTTCAGCTGACCAGGTCATCAACCACAAGGCCAACACTGCCAAAGCTGTATTTTTGGCAAAAAGACGCACAACCTGTATGATAGTGTTACAAATGAAGGAATTTGCTGTCTTTAGTGCCTGTATGTGACTCTGAATCTTATCTAGCGGAGCTTCAACTGAAATTCAACTAGTGAGTCACACCAGAAAGCTGCAGCTTCTGCAGGCTGAAAGAGAAGGTCCCCTCTACATAGGACCTCCTTCTGTAACCCTCTAGTTTCCTGTTCTTGAAGGAAGTACTGTTCTCCATGGGGATAGTTGTTCTTCTGGTTAAGGTAGAGATAGAGCTATCTACTTTGGGCACGGTTCCTCATAGTTCCATTATAGACTGTTTCACTGGAAAGAGTTTCTTAAAGGTAGAAGATGGTTTGAAGGGTACCTCAGGCATCTCCCAATCATGGAAAATCATGTCAGAGATTAAGGATGAGACTGGGAACAATTCCAGAGCCATAGACTTAGGTTTGAAGATTAAATCCAACATTGGTACTGGTTTGTTCTCAGCCAGTTTGGGGTCCTGGACTCCCAGTGTTCTCAGGACCTCCTTTAGTAGGAATCTCAGATGTTTCATCTTAAATTGAAAAGTAATATCCTCAAAGTCCTTAACAGTTTCCTCTGAATAATCCTCAGAAGATAATTTCCCATCTGAGCTAGAAGACTAATCTTCTAAATCAGAGTCTTGGGATAGTCTGATGGACAAAGGGCCAATGGGGCTACTCTCCTTTTAACCTCAAGAGCAATGCTTAGGCTTTTGTTTATGCTTATTTGCCGGTGGCAGTGTTTCAAGCACCTCAGACACAACCACTTTTAAGGGAGCTTTAAATCTTGGGGCAAAATCAGAAACACCCCTTGAGTAATGACAACAGGTGTCCATCCCACTATAGCTGGTTTGACATCTGAGAATGACTGCAAGACATTTGCAAGGCAGTTAGTGCACAGTTGTGCTGGTGGGCATACCATATCAGTTTTACACAGAATACATTTGTTGAAAGAGAAAATAACCTCTGCAATAACTCCCTCGGATGCCCTATCAATAGGGTTAGCAGGCCCAGTTTGCTCCATAGCGACAGAAGCCTATGCCTAGCTTAATAGGGAGAGGGAAAAGTAATACAGAAGTTAGTCTAATCCCCTTCTAATTGCTTCTGCTAACAGTATCTATGTCCCAAAAATTATGCTAGCAGGCTAGCAGATGTGACCACCAATATCAAGGTAATCCCCCTGTCTGGTTTAGGGCCTTACCCTCTCCTGAGAAGTTAGATACAATGTTGTGTGCAGAAGAGCCTCCAGCATGCTGTGCTTGAGAAGATTGGCAGAGCCGTGAGGAGGCGGAGCAGGCACCAAGATGCTGCTCTGTGGTGGGAAAATCCTTAACTCCTTACCCGCCACAGTCCTGCATTCAAAGCACTGTCAACTGCTGCAGGAGGACTTGCTGCTTCCTCTTTAGTGCACGGGAGCTTACTGTCACCTGACCGAAGAACCAACGCCAGGGTTCTTATAGGGGCCGTACCTACAAAAAGGAAGAAACATCCCACACTGACTAAGTAAACTAGACCTTACCCTCTAGTATCAGAATAGAGGGTAGACAGTTCCCTAGAACTCGGAAAAGAAAGGGTAGCGCTTAACAAACCTCTAAAAGCTCTATAGAAAAAAGCCTGCTTGCACTAACAGCTTAGCAAATACTAGAGAAGATTGGAGTGAAAAATAGAGCGCTCTAAGTTAAGGGGGACAAATGGATAAAGTAGCAATATATGTGGAATAATATAAATTAATATAAATTGTTGCATAGAAAATTAGCACATCTAAGTAATTGAGTGATTTCAGTGTTGTTGCAATAATCCTGTTAAGGGATCGCTGTGTTAAAACAGTATTTTAAGCAAAAAAACTGAGATTTTGCATTTCTAATTTGCATATCTTACCCAGAATCCTCTGGTGCATTGGTAACAATGTATGTGGAGTTTTACTGGGGAATCGCAAGTGGGGAACTTGCCTAGATGTGGTAATTGTCTATGCAAACATTTATAATGATTTACTTTTGAGACATGGAGGATTTTAATGTCAGATTTTTATCTCCCCCATAATTATAATGAATTTTGGAATAATATAAAAAGACTTTACTTCAATTTAAAAAAACAAAAGAAGAATTTTACAACAAATAAACAATGATTTTAATAACAGATCACGTATATATTATACACAATGGTAAAATATATATTGCCACCCTGTGGAATTAAAATTAATCCTTGGCTTCCATTCAGGAGGGCTTTTCGTGTCTTATTTTCTAGACATAACCACAAAATGCATTACCATGTTCTACATTGCTTATTTGAACTCATGTATTTAGTACTTCCCTGTACACACAACAACAACAAAACACACACAGAAAAGGAAAACAAGAAAGGGAAAAGACCCCTCGCCCTCTGCCTCCCACTCCCCACACCATCCTCAAGGAACACCCCAATTATTCATTATGCTTGACCTCCGCTCCCTCTCTTGTTCTCTATCCACTGTTGCAAGAGTTCTCCTAATACTAGGAGTGAAAATGTTGTTTTTTTCTGTAGTGGGGCTATAAATTGGATCTGAGTTAGAAGAGGCCATGTTAGAATAACTTACCAAAGTATAGTCTGATACTTTTCCTGCAATAATTTATTATCCTGCATTTCTATTGTCATTTGCAATTTCATACTATCCACAAATTCTGCGATACTTGGTGCCCTTCAAGACTTCCATTCTCTGAAAATCAAGTTACGTGCTGCCAGGATGGCCATATTAATCAGCTGTTGATCTCCACCCCATATGGGATTGGAGAGTATAAAAAATATATAATATGAGAACTCAAGGCTACGCTTAGTTATGTTTTTCAGCCAAAAGTTTACCTTGCTCCAGTACTGTCCGATTTTAGGACAGTCCCACAAGCAATGCATTATATCCGCCTTAGCCAATTTACATTTACAGCATTTACCTTTTTGATTATTCTGTGCCCACTTATTAATTCTATCATATAATAGTATTTATCACTTTCAGTTGCAATTCCCTCCAACTAATTATGGTTGTGGTCTTGTCCGCTAGAGTAATACTTTTCAATATATCCTGTGAATTTAAATCTGGAAAATATTTATCCAATCCCCTTTTTAACTTAATAACATAGTCCTGACTGAATTTAGTTAATAATAATTTATACCAGGACGCAATAGAGCGCTTCCCTGTTCTATATATGTTAATCCCTGCTTCTATGTCCTTCATACTCCAATCCCAGCCTTTTGTCTGTGATATCTGTATAATATAACTCCTGCTTTGTAAATATTCGAAAACATTTTTTTGAGGGGAGTTGATATTTTGTCGCTAGTTCTTCATAGGTCCTAATTGCTGTTTTATCTTCCTTGATTAATTGTGAAAAGGTATTTAATCCTTTCCTATTCCAGTCACCAAAGATTGGATAGTATAAACCAGGTGTAAAATCGGGTATACCCCTTATTGGTAGAAAATGTAAACCTCTATAATCTACCTCTATTGCGTTACAGTATCTCTGCCAAGCCTGAATAATATTTTCAAAGGTTCTCATGATGCTAATATTACTAGGTAATTGCCTAAATGGATAATGAAATAATGCTTTTAAATTAAAAAGCGCAATTAAGTCTGCTTCTCTATCATAATACGTAGTATATTGGGCTTCTGTCAACCAGTCTGCGAATTTGACCATAGTTACCCAATTGTAGTATCTAATGTTGGTAAAGAGAATCCCCCAAATGCTCAAAATTGATTTGATCTATCTATAGCAAGTCTGGGTTTCTTTTTATCCCATATGAAATGTGCACAGACCCTGTTATACCTACAAATATCTTGATTTGATATAAAAATGGGTAGATTTTGTAGAAAAAATAAGATACGTGGAAAATTATAGTCTTAATTACCTTGATCCTAACAGAGAGAGATAAAAAAAAGCATATTCCACTTATTTAACTCTATCTAGATTTTTAAATAATTCTGAGTAATTGAGAGTATACCATTCCTGTGGATTTCTTCCAAGCTTTATTCCTAGGTAATTTATATGTGTCCTTTCCTGGAATGGGTGTTTACTATGACTTTGGGGTGCCTTATGTATCCTTAAAATCTCTGATTTTGTCAGATTTATTTTATATCCCGAAAATTTGCTATAACAAGTAATCATTTTTAAAGCTTTCAGTATACTAATACTTGTATCACTAAGAAATAACATAATATTGTCTGTGTATAGTGACATTGACCACCTTTTCCCACCTAAGTCAATCGCAATATTAATAAATAGAGGGGAAAAAGGACATCCCTGCCGCGTACCTCTTTTCAATATTATGTGTTGTGATAATTCATCATTGACTAACAACCGAGATCTGGGTTTTGGATATATTAAATTAATTAGTCCAACAATATTTCCAGAGAACCCAAATTTTACCAATGATGTATTCATGTGAGGAGTGAGTACCTTACGCATGTTCCTAACGGGATTTCTTCCAACCATAAATCCAGTCTGGTCTTCATCTATCAATACTCTGATTATTTTTTAAATCTCTCTGCCATAATGGACATGATTATCTTATAATCTACATTTAACAAGTATATGGGTCTATACAATCCCATTTCCAAAGGATCCTTCCTCTTTTTGTGGATACGAGATATTGAGTCTGTAAAGTAACATGGCTGCATTGTATTTTGTACAACATATAGATTGTATAAGCTTTCTAATACTTCTATAATGTCCATTTTACTTATCTTATAAAACTCAGCTGTTAATCCATCAGGACCTGGTGCTTTTCCAGAATCTGATTTCATTTTATCTATAGCGTTAACAATTTCTTCTGGCTAAATTACTTGATTGACTTGTTCTAAAGCCTCTTGCGTTATCTTGGGTAGGTTTATATTTTTCCAGAAATTAGCTTTATCAGTTTCGTTTACTGGTACTTTATAAATATTATCAAAAGCTATATGATAAAAAGCTTCCCTGATTTCTTCCAATACTCTTATCTACATATCATAATCTATCACTTTTCTTATGCATCAACATCGTCCTTTAGGTATGTTATATATCCATCTTTTTAGATGGCAGCTCTTGGCGTGCACATAATTGTTAGCATATAATTGTTAGCGTCCACAACCTTAAAAACATAATTTATGTAAGAACTTACCTGATAAATTCATTTCTTTCATATTAACAAGAGTCCATGAGCTAGTGACGTATGGGATATACATTCCTACCAGGAGGGGCAAAGTTTCCCAAACCTTAAAATGCCTATAAATACACCCCTCACCACACCCACAAATCAGTTTAACGAATAGCCAAGAAGTGGGGTGATAAGAAAAAAAGTGCGAAGCATATAAAATAAGGAATTGGAATAATTGTGCTTTATACAAAAAAATCATAACCACCACAAAAAAGGGTGGGCCTCATGGACTCTTGTTAATATGAAAGAAATGAATTTATCAGGTAAGTTCTTACATAAATTATGTTTTCTTTCATGTAATTAACAAGAGTCCATGAGCTAGTGACGTATGGGATAATGACTACCCAAGATGTGGATCTTTCCACGCAAGAGTCACTAGAGAGGGAGGGATAAAATAAAGACAGCCAATTCCTGCTGAAAATAATCCACACCCAAAATAAAGTTTAACAAAAAACATAAGCAGAAGATTCAAACTGAAACCGCTGCCTGAAGAACTTTTCTACCAAAAACTGCTTCAGAAGAAGAAAATACATCAAAATGGTAGAATTTAGTAAAAGTATGCAAAGAGGACCAAGTTGCTGCTTTGCAGATCTGGTCAACCGAAGCTTCATTCCTAAACGCCCAAGAAGTAGATACTGACCTAGTAGAATGAGCTGTAATTCTTTGAGGCGGAATTTTACCCGACTCAACATAGGCAAGATGAATTAAAGATTTCAACCAAGATGCCAAAGAAATGGCAGAAGCTTTCTGGCCTTTTCTAGAACCGGAAAAGATAACAAATAGACTAGAAGTCTTGCGGAAAGATTTCGTAGCTTCAACATAATATTTCAAAGCTCTAACAACATCCAAAGAATGCAATGATTTCTCCTTAGAATTCTTAGGATTAGGACATAATGAAGGAACCACAATTTCTCTACTAATGTTGTTGGAATTCACAACTTTAGGTAAAAATTCAAAAGAAGTTCGCAACACCGCCTTATCCTGATGAAAAATCAGAAAAGGAGACTCACACGAAAGAGCAGATAATTCAGAAACTCTTCTAGCAGAAGAGATGGCCAAAAGGAACAAAACTTTCCAAGAAAGTAATTTAATGTCCAAAGAATGCATAGGTTCAAACGGAGGAGCTTGAAGAGCTCCCAGAACCAAATTCAAACTCCAAGGAGGAGAAATTGACTTAATGACAGGTTTTATACGAACCAAAGCTTGTACAAAACAATGAATATCAGGAAGAATAGCAATCTTTCTGTGAAAAAGAACAGAAAGAGCGGAGATTTGTCCTTTCAAAGAACTTGCGGACAAACCCTTATCTAAACCATCCTGAAGAAACTGTAAAATTCTCGGTATTCTAAAAGAATGCCAAGAAAAATGATGAGAAAGACACCAAGAAATATAAGTCTTCCAGACTCTATAATATATCTCTCGAGATACAGATTTACGAGCCTGTAACATAGTATTAATCACGGAGTCAGAGAAACCTCTATGACCAAGAATCAAGCGTTCAATCTCCATACCTTTAAATTTAAGGATTTCAGATCCGGATGGAAAAAAGGACCTTGTGACAGAAGGTCTGGTCTTAACGGAAGAGTCCATGGCTGGCAAGATGCCATCCGGACAAGATCCGCATACCAAAACCTGTGAGGCCATGCCGGAGCTATTAGCAGAACAAACGAGCATTCCCTCAGAATCTTGGAGATTACTCTTGGAAGAAGAACTAGAGGCGGAAAGATATAGGCAGGATGATACTTCCAAGGAAGTGATAATGCATCCACTGCCTCCGCCTGAGGATCCCGGGATCTGGACAGATACCTGGGAAGTTTCTTGTTTAGATGAGAGGCCATCAGATCTATCTCTGGGAGCCCCCACAATTGAACAATCTGAAGAAATACCTCTGGGTGAAGAGACCATTCGCCCGGATGCAACGTTTGGCGACTGAGATAATCCGCTTCCCAATTGTCTATACCTGGGATATGAACCGCAGAGATTAGACAGGAGCTGGATTCCGCCCAAACCAAAATCCGAGATACTTCTTTCATAGCCAGAGGACTGTGAGTCCCTCCTTGATGATTGATGTATGCCACAGTTGTGACATTGTCTGTCTGAAAACAAATGAACGATTCTCTCTTCAGAAGAGGCCAAAACTGAAGAGCTCTGAAAACTGCACGGAGTTCCAAGATATTGATCGGTAATCTCACCTCCTGAGATTCCCAAACTCCTTGTGCCGTCAGAGATCCCCACACAGCTCCCCAACCTGTGAGACTTGCATCTGTTGAAATTACAGTCCAGGTCGGAAGAACAAAAGAAGCCCCCTGAATTAAACGATGGTGATCTGTCCACCATGTTAGAGAGTGCCGAACAATCGGTTTTAAAGATATTAATTGATATATCTTCGTGTAATCCCTGCACCATTGGTTCAGCATACAGAGCTGAAGAGGTCGCATGTGAAAACGAGCAAAGGGGATCGCGTCCGATGCAGCAGTCATAAGACCTAGAATTTCCATGCATAAGGCTACCGAAGGGAATGATTGAGACTGAAGGTTTCGACAGGCTGTAATCAATTTTAGACGTCTCTTGTCTGTTAAAGACAAAGTCATGGACACTGAATCTATCTGGAAACCCAGAAAGGTTACCCTTGTTTGAGGAATCAAAGAACTTTTTGGTAAATTGATCCTCCAACCATGATCTTGAAGAAACAACACAAGTCGATTCGTATGAGACTCTGCTAAATGTAAAGACGGAGCAAGTACCAAGATATCGTCCAAATAAGGAAATACCACAATACCCTGTTCTCTGATTACAGACAGAAGGGCACCGAGAATCTTTGTGAAAATTCTTGGAGCTGTAGCAAGGCCAAACGGTAGAGCCACAAATTGGTAATGCTTGTCTAGAAAAGAGAATCTCAGGAACTGATAATGATCTGGATGAATCGGAATATGCAGATATGCATCCTGTAAATCTATTGTGGACATATAATTCCCTTGCTGAACAAAAGGCAATATAGTCCTTACAGTTACCATCTTGAACGTCGGTATCCTTACATAACGATTCAATAATTTTAGATCCAGAACTGGTCTGAAGGAATTCTCCTTCTTTGGTACAATGAAGAGATTTGAATAAAACCCCATCCCCTGTTCCGGAACTGGAACTGGCATAATTACTCCAGCCAACTCTAGATCTAAAACACAATTCAGAAATGCTTGAGCTTTCACTGGATTTACTGGGACATGGGAAAGAAAAAATCTCTTTGCAGGAGGTCTCATCTTGAAACCAATTCTGTACCCTTCTGAAACAATGTTCTGAATCCAAAGATTGTGAACAGAACTGATCCAAATTTCTTTGAAAAAACGTAACCTGCCCCCTACCAGCTGAACTGGAATGAGGGCCGTACCTTCATGTGAACTTAGAAGCAGGCTTTGCCTTTCTGGCAGGCTTGGATTTATTCCAGACTGGAGATGGTTTCCAAACTGAAACTGCTCCTGAGGACGAAGGATCAGGCTTTTGTTCTTTGTTGAAACGAAAGGAACGAAAACGATTGTTAGCCCTGTTTTTACCTTTAGACTTTTTATCCTGTGGCAAAAAAGTTCCTTTCCCACCAGTAACAGTTGAAATAATAGAATCCAACTGAGAACCAAATAATTTGTTTCCCTGGAAAGAAATGGAAAGTAGAGTTGATTTAGAAGCCATATCAGCATTCCAAGTCTTAAGCCATAAAGCTCTTCTGGCTAAGATAGCCAGAGACATAAATCTAACATCAACTCTAATAATATCAAAAATGGCATCACAGATGAAATTATTAGCATGCTGGAGAAGAATAATAATATCATGAGAATCACGATTTGTTACTTGTTGCGCTAGAGTTTCCAACCAAAAAGTTGAAGCTGCAGCAACATCAGCCAATGATATAGCAGGTCTAAGAAGATTACCTGAACATAGATAAGCTTTCCTTAGAAAAGATTCAATTTTTCTATCTAAAGGATCCTTAAACGAGGTACCATCTGACGTAGGAATGGTAGTACGTTTAGCAAGGGTAGAAATAGCCCCATCAACTTTAGGGATTTTGTCCCAAAATTCTAACCTGTCAGGCGGAACAGGATATAATTGCTTAAAACGTTTAGAAGGAGTAAATGAATTACCCAATTTATCCCATTCCTTAGCAATCACTGCAGAAATAGCATTAGGAACAGGAAAGACTTCTGGAATAACCGCAGGAGCTTTAAAAACCTTATCCAAACGTATAGAATTAGTATCAAGAGGACTAGAATCCTCTATTTCTAAAGCAATTAGTACTTCTTTAAGTAAAGAGCGAATAAATTCCATCTTAAATAAATATGAAGATTTATCAGCATCAATCTCTGAGACAGAATCCTCTGAACCAGAAGAGTCCAAAGAATCAGAATGATGGTGTTCATTTAAAAATTCATCTGTAGAGAGAGAAGATTTAAAAGACTTTTTACGTTTACTAGAAGGAGAAATAACAGACAAAGCCTTCTTTATGGATTCAGAAACAAAATCTCTTATGTTATCAGGAACATTCTGCACCTTAGATGTTGAGGGAACTGCAACAGGCAATGGTACATCACTAAAGGAAATATTATCTGCTTTAACAAGTTTGTCATGACAATTATTACAAACAACAGCTGGAGGAATAGCTACCAAAAGTTTACAGCAGATACACTTAGCTTTGGTAGATCCAGCAGGCAGAGGTTTTCCTGTAGTATCTTCTGGCTCAGATGCAACGTGAGACATCTTGCAATATGTAAGAGAAAAAACAACATATAAAGCAAAATAGATCAAATTCCTTATAAGACAGTTTCAGGAATGGGAAAAAAATGCCAAACATCAAGCTTCTAGCAACCAGAAGCAAATGAAAAATGAGACTGAAATAATGTGGAGACAAAAAGCGACGCCCATATTTTTTGGCGCCAAATAAGACACCCACATTATTTGGCGCCTAAATGCTTTTGGCGCCAAAAATGACGCCACATCCGGAACGCCGACATCTTTGGCGCAAAATAACGTCAAAAATGACGCAACTTCCGGCGACACGTATGACGCCGGAAACGGAAAAGAATTTTTGCGCCAAAAAAGTCCGCGCCAAGAATGACGCAATAAAATGAAGCATTTTCAGCCCCCGCGAGCCTAACAGCCCACAGGGAAAAAAGTCAAATTTTTGAGGTAAGAAAAATATGATAATTTAAAGCATAATCCCAAATATGAAACTGACTGTCTGGAAATAAGGAAAGTTGAACATTCTGAGTCAAGGCAAATAAATGTTTGAATACATATATTTAGAACTTTATAAATAAAGTGCCCAACCATAGCTTAGAGTGTCACAGAAAATAAGACTTACTTACCCCAGGACACTCATCTACATGTTTGTAGAAAGCCAAACCAGTACTGAAACGAGAATCAGTAGAGGAAATGGTAAATATAAGAGTATATCGTCGATCTGAAAAGGGAGGTAAGAGATGAATCTCTACGACCGATAACAGAGAACCTTATGAAATAGACCCCGTAGAAGGAGATCACTGCATTCAATAGGCAATACTCTCCACACATCCCTCTGACATTCACTGCACGCTGAGAGGAAAACCGGGCTCCAACTTGCTGCGGAGCGCATATCAACGTAGAATCTAGCACAAACTTACTTCACCACCTCCCTTGGAGGCAAAGTTTGTAAAACTGATTTGTGGGTGTGGTGAGGGGTGTATTTATAGGCATTTTAAGGTTTGGGAAACTTTGCCCCTCCTGGTAGGAATGTATATCCCATACGTCACTAGCTCATGGACTCTTGTTAATTACATGAAAGAAATGGTTTTCAGTGTTCAAACCATTTGCATGAACATAGATGTCCAAGTCTAAAAAAGTGATATTAGCCTTACTAAAAATATACATAAAACGGAGCCCTATATCGTTATTATTCATGTCTTCAAAAACTTTTAATAGACTATCTTTATCACCCTTCCAAATTAAGATGATATCATCTATATACACTTCAGAAAAGTCCATAATAATCGTATACAAGACTTTAAATATTTGTTTTAAACGTGGATACTGAGATTAATGATATAATTTCTTTTGAAAATATGTATAGTAAGATTAAGTATGCAATGATTTTTATACAATGTATTGCCTTAACCTAATGGATTTACTATGGTATGAAAGAATGTAACATTCCACCCTAAAATAGCCATAGTTGAAACTAATCAATGGCAATGTATTGCTTTTACAGAATGGTTTGACCTAATAGAATCACTACGTTATAAGCCAAGTGGAATATTCCACCTTAATAAGTAATGGTCACACCTGGAACTAACCAATACTAAGGAAGGGGAGTGTATAAATGAGGACTTGGGTCTTAGCCATACCATTTTGAAAAAGCTGTGTAAACATCGAAACGCGTTGATGGGCATCACACTTTAAACAAATGTCACAACTTTAAACAAGTGTCATTACTTCAATATCTGTTAAATCTCTACGCAGAGTGTTTTTACAGATGTGGAGACTTCCTATTCCTGTTGCATTCTAGCTGTCGGAAAAAGCACCATTCATACACACCCACCCTCACAGAGAGACCCACAGAAAAAAAATACATACACACTCAGAGACACCAACAAAAGCACAAAGACATAAACACAGACACCCACAGAAACCCTCACAACCCCCCCCCCCCCCGAAATTAAGAGATCACTTTTTAAAGAATCATATTTATAAATGTGCAAACAAAAATACTTCTGTGAATTCAAAATTTTAATTAATGATCTGTCAGAATGGGTAGATGAAGAAAAGTACTTTTGAAAGGTTGACGTGTTTGGGTCCCCCCCCATTTTTCCCAACCAAGAGCTCCACTTCAAATCTGGTGTACAAATGTTCCCATCTGTCAGCTGTACTTTTGGGTTTTGAAAATGCTGTACTCTATATGGTCTTGGTGGAACCATAAGCTGTTGTATTCAGTCTCATACCATTAGATCTGGTTAAATGCAGGATTTAGGCTTGTTTATATGTATTTAAAATTAAGTCAGCTGTAGTGTAAACTGAACAGTGTTAAGTTAACCTGTCTCATTTCAAACACTGAGCAATCTTAGCCTGAGAGTATAACATTTTATGCAGATGTAAAAATCATAGATAAAATACCTCCTGGCATCTGGAAAGTCCTTGCATTTGCCGCCTGACTCAGGCACACACTGTACAAACTGAAGTGCCAAGTCTGTCTTACACTGTGCATAGTGGTTTAGTGCACACTCAGAAATCCTCTCAAATGCTAATGCTTTACTCCTTGTAATGACATTTCCCATGGTCAATAGTACTCTGCTGTAGCACCCTCTAATGGCTGCTAAAATTTAAATTTTTTTTATTTATATATATATATATATATATATATATATATAAATATATATATATATATATATATATATATATATATATATATTTATTTAATAATAGTTGTGCTTGCCTCATGGGGCCCCTGACAGGAGTCAACCCTTTCACCCCCCTGATGATGGCCCTGTGTGGTACAATCTCATAAGTGTATTGAATATACAATCTAAAGTGGTTACAGTGAAACTGGCACCAAAATAAATTTTGTGCATATGTTGCAGACTGGTGTTTTAGGCCTAGATTTGGAGTTCGGCGGTAAAAGGGCTGTTAACGCTCCGCGGGCTTTTTTCTGGCCGCACCATAAAATTAACTCTGGTATCGAGAGTTCAAACAAATGCTGCGTTAGGCTCCAAAAAAGGAGCGTAGAGCATTTTTACCGCAAATACAACTCTCGATACCAGAGTTGCTTACGGACGCGGCCGGCCTCAAAAACGTGCTCGTGCACGATTCCCCCATAGGAAACAATGGGGCTGTTTGAGCTGAAAAAAAACCTAACACCTGCAAAAAAGCAGCGTTCAGCTCCTAACGCAGCCCCATTGTTTCCTATGGGGAAACACTTCCTACGTCTGCACCTAACACTCTAACATGTACCCCGAGTCTAAACACCCCTAGCCTTACACTTATTAACCCCTAATCTGCCGCCCCCGCTATCGCTGACCCCTGCATATTTTTTTAAACCCCTAATCTGCCGCTCCGTAAACCGCCGCCACCTACGTTATCCCTATGTACCCCTAATCTGCTACCCCTAACACCGCCGACCCCTATATTATATTTATTAACCCCTAACCTGCCCCCCACAACGTCGCCGACACCTGCCTACACTTATTAACCCCTAATCTGCCGAGCGGACCTGAGCGCTACTATAATAAAGTTATTAACCCCTAATCCGCCTCACTAACCCTATCATAAATAGTATTAACCCCTAATCTGCCCTCCCTAACATCGCCGACACCTAACTTCAATTATTAACCCCTAATCTTCCGATCGGAGCTCACCGCTATTCTAATAAATGGATTAACCCCTAAAGCTAAGTCTAACCCTAACACTAACACCCCCCTAAGTTAAATATAATATTTATCTAACGAAATAAATTAACTCTTATTAAATAACTTATTTCTATTTAAAGCTAAATACTTACCTGTAAAATAAATCCTAATATAGCTACAATATAAATTATAATTATATTATAGCTATTTTAGGATTAATATTTATTTTACAGGTAACTTTGTATTTATTTTAACCAGGTACAATAGCTATTAAATAGTTAAGAACTATTTAATAGTTACCTAGTTAAAATAATAACAAATTTACCTGTAAAATAAATCCTAACCTAAGTTATAATTAAACCTAACACTACCCTATCAATAAAATAATTAAATAAACTACCTACAATTACCTACAATTAACCTAACACTACACTATCAATAAATTAATTAAACACAATTCCTACAAATAAATACAATTAAATAAACTAGCTAAAGTACAAAAAATAAAAAAGAACTAAGTTACAGAAAATAAAAAAATATTTACAAACATAAGAAAAATATTACAACAATTTTAAACTAATTACACCTACTCTAAGCCCCCTAATAAAATAACAAAGCCCCCCAAAATAAAAAATTCCCTACCCTATTCTAAATTTAAAAAGTTACAAGCTCTTTTACCTTACCAGCCCTGAACAGGGCCCTTTGCGGGGCATGCCCCAAGAATTTCAGCTCTTTTGCCTGTAAAAAAAAACATACAATACCCCCCCCCCCCAACATTACAACCCACCACCCACATACCCCTAATCTAACCCAAACCCCCCTTAAATAAACCTAACACTAAGCCCCTGAAGATCTTCCTACCTTGTCTTCACCATCCAGGTATCACCGATCCGTCCTGGCTCCAAGATCTTCATCCAACCCAAGCGGGGGTTGGCGATCCATAATCCGGTCCAGAAGAGGCTCCAAAGTCTTCCTCCTATCCGGCAAGAAGAGGACATCCGGACCGGCAAACATCTTCTCCAAGCGGCATCTTCGATCTTCTTCCATCCGGAGCGAAGCGGCAGGATCCTGAAGACATCCAGCGCGGAACATCCATCCGGACCGACGACTGAACGACGAATGACTGTTCCTTTAAGGGACGTCATCCAAGATGGCGTCCCTCGAATTCCGATTGGCTGATAGGATTCTATCAGCCAATCGGAATTAAGGTAGGAATTTTCTGATTGGCTGATGGAATCAGCCAATCAGAATCTAGTTCAATCCGATTGGCCGATCCAATCAGCCAATCAGATTGAGCTCGCATTCTATTGGCTGATCGGAACAGCCAATAGAATGCGAGCTCAATGGATGTTGGATGAAGATCTTGGAGCCAGGACGGATCGGTGATACCTGGATGGTGAAGACAAGGTAGGAAGATCTTCAGGGGCTTAGTGTTAGGTTTATTTAAGGGGGGTTTGGGTTAGATTAGGGGTATGTGGGTGGTGGGTTGTAATGTTGGGGGGGGGGTATTGTATGTTTTTTTTTACAGGCAAAAGAGCTGAAATTCTTGGGGCATGCCCCGCAAAGGGCCCTGTTAAGGGCTGGTAAGGTAAAAGAGCTTGTAACTTTTTTAATTTAGAATAGGGTAGGGAATTTTTTATTTTGGGGGTCTTTGTTATTTTATTAGGGGGCTTAGAGTAGGTGTAATTAGTTTAAAATTGTTGTAATATTTTTCTTATGTTTGTAAATATTTTTTTATTTTCTGTAACTTAGTTCTTTTTTATTTTTTGTACTTTAGCTAGTTTATTTAATTGTATTTATTTGTAGGAATTGTGTTTAATTAATTTATTGATAGTGTAGTGTTAGGTTAATTGTAGGTAATTGTAGGTAGTTTATTTAATTATTTTATTGATAGGGTAGTGTTAGGTTTAATTATAACTTAGGTTAGGATTTATTTTACAGGTAAATTTGTTATTATTTTAACTAGGTAACTATTAAATAGTTCTTAACTATTTGATAGCTATTGTACCTGGTTAAAATAATTACAAAGTTGCCTGTAAAATAAATATTAATCCTAAAATAGCTATAATATAATTATAATTTATATTGTAGCTATATTAGGATTTATTTTACAGGTAAGTATTTAGCTTTAAATAGGAATAAGTTATTTAATAAGAGTTAATTTATTTCGTTAGATAAAAATTATATTTAACTTAGGGGGGTGTTAGTGTTAGGGTTAGACTTAGCTTTAGGGGTTAATACATTTATTAGAATAGCGGTGAGCTCCGGTCGGCAGATTAGGGGTTAATAATTGAAGTTAGGTGTCGGCGATGTTAGGGAGGGCAGATTAGGGGTTAATACTATTTATGATAGGGTTAGTGAGGCGGATTAGGGGTTAATACATTTATTATAGTACCGCTCGGCAGATTAGGGGTTAATAAGTGTAGGCAGGTGTCGGCGACGTTGAGGGGGGCAGATTAGGGGTTAATAAATATAATATAGGGGTCGGCGATGTTAGGGGCAGCAGATTAGGGGTACATAGGGATAACGTAGGTGGCGGCGATTTGCGGTCGGAAGATTAGGGGTTAATTATTTTAAGTAGCTGGCGGCGACGTTGTGGGGGGCAAGTTAGGGTTTAATAAATGTAATACAGGGGTCGGCGGGGTTAGGGGCAGCAGATTAGGGGTACATAAGTATAACGTAGGTGGCGGTCGGCAGATTAGGGGTTAAAAATTTTAATCGAGTGGCGGCGGTGTGGGGGGACCTCGGTTTAGGGGTACATAGGTAGTTTATGGGTGTTAGTGTACTTTAGGGTACAGTAGTTAAGAGCTTTATGAACCGGCGTTAGCCAGAAAGCTCTTAACTCCTGCTATTTTCAGGCGGCTGGAATCTTGTCGTTAGAGCTCTAACGCTCACTTCAGAAACGACTCTAAATACCAGCGTTAGAAAGATCCCATTGAAAATATAGGCTACGCAAATGGCGTAGGGGGATCTGCGGTATGGAAAAGTCGCGGCTGTAAAGTGAGCGTTAGACCCTTTAATCACTGACTCCAAATACCAGCGGGCGGCCAAAACCAGCGTTAGGAGCCTCTAACGCTGGTTTTGACGGCTACCGCCGAACTCCAAATCTAGGCCTTAGTATCTTACACAAAGGAAGCACAGACCTGGAAGAAGAACCTAAAACCAATCTATTTATAAAAGAAATGGTACTTGATTAAATGATTACTTTCTGTTATAATTTTTAAGCTAAACAACTAACATATTAAAGTTAATAAACATTAATTAAAACCTACTGACCTATATTTTCTCCAAAACGAAGTTTCATAACGTTCTAAAAGTTATATCTTTTATTCGCCAATGATGTCACGTTATCCTGTCCACTATTTTCAGCACTGCGTGTTCAAAATACTTAAACCAATAACTTTGTGTTTAAAGCGCCATTTTGAAACCTAGGTATTGTAAGCGGATTGGTACAGAGCAAAGGATACCCATGGAGTGGGTTTGGAAAACAATTAAATTTGCAGACAAGATTTCTGATATACGGTAGAGATATTTTAATGAAATGCTATTGATAAAAAGCGTATTTGGGGTAGTTCGTTAGTAACAGGCATAGAAAATATTTACTTACAGTGGCTCTTTAAATCTGCAACAACATTTGTAAACACGTAATACTATGTCTGCATTACTGTGTCTGTATACAGCTGTTAGATGGTTCCCATTAGCATGAGTTTTACCCCAAGCTATTTAGTTATACACACTGTTCCTGTCAGCTGGCAATCTGAACAATTCCTTTTCCTTTTTTTCAGTTGCAAATAAATGATAAAGCTTGTTATAAACTATTGACTTTACACATTTAAACAAAACTGATTAAAATCCAGTTGTCATTAAAAATAAGCCAATTTAAGCAGAAATGTTTTTTTTTTTTTTTTAAATATTGTCATGATATTGATATAATAATGCAGACAATGTGATATGTCATTACTTTTTATATTACTCCAGTACTTTGTAAAATAAGCATGGGAGAGAAGAGAGAGAGAGAGAAGAAGAGAGAGAAGAGAGAGAGAGAGAAGAGAGAGAGAGAGAAGAAGAGAGAGAAGAAGAGAGAGAAGAAGAGAGAGAAGAAGAGAGAGAAGAAGAGAGAGAAGAAGAGAGAGAAGAAGAGAGAGAAGAAGAGAGAGAAGAAGAGAGAGAAGAAGAGAGAGAAGAAGAGAGAGAAGAGAGAGAAAAGAGAGAGAAAAGAGAGAGAAAAGAGAGAGAAAAGAGAGAGAAAAGAGAGAGAAAAGAGAGAGAAAAGAGAGAGAGAAGAGAGAGAGAAGAGAGAGAGAAGAGAGAGAGAAGAGAGAGAGAAGAGAGAGAGAAGAGAGAGAGGAGAGAGAGAGAGAGAGAGAGAGAGAGAGAGAGAGAGAGAGAGAGAAAGAATGGGAATAACACGGCCCGTGTCAACGGGCTTTAGGACTAGTTTTGTAATAATTGTTTATCTGTTTAAAGGGTCAGTAAACACTAAATAAATTCATTTAAAGCAAAAATTAGTCTGAGAATATGCAGAACTATTTTTTTTTTTTAAATAATAAGTTTAAAGTTTTAGTGTCCCAAAAACAAGGGTGCTGCTGCCATGTTGTAACCTAGGTAGGGACACTTACAAATTGGTGACTAGAGTGTGCAACCAATGATGTGTGTGGAATATAGCAGTGTTAAGTTTGTATTTCCACTATTAACAGGAATTAGAAATCCCACAATTTTAAGATTAAATTACAGAAAAGGGAACAAAATAGTAAATAAAACTTTGCAGTATACTTTTATTATTTATGTATAATTAATCATTTTATATTAAAATCTCAAAGTGTTAAATCTCCCTTTTTTTGGAGTGGACAGAGAAAGCTCTTCTTCCATCTCCCTTTTAATGAGAATATTTATTATAGTCAGACCATAAAGCAGATAATGCATTTTTTGTGCTTTTGTAACTTTTGCATGAATCTTCAGGATACAGCACATATAGTAAACTAGTTTAGTCTTTATTGATGTAAAGGTGATCGGTGTTATGTTAACTATTAGGGATGCACCGAAATTTCGGCCGCAGAAAGTTTCGGCCGAAAATGGCATTTTTGGCTAGTTCGGTTTTCGTTTTTTTTGCCTGTTAGTTTCGGTAAAATGATTGTGCAGCATATTTCAAATTTGATGCTAGCCTAGAGCTGCTGTTTAAGTTTATTACTTCACTTACTGTTCTGCATATAATGAGTTTTCTAGGATTATACTTTATTTGGATAATTGGTAAAAAAAACCCTGTTAAATATGATTGTTACATAGAACTAAATGAAGAATAATACAGTATATTGATATTTCTAATTGTTTTAAGTAGGGAGGCACCAAAATTTTGGTCGCAGAAACATTTTGGTCAAAAATGGCATTTTTTGCCTGTTTTTTTTTTCTTGGTAAAATTATTGTGTAGCATATTATTGTTTTAAGATATTTGTGTCCAATTTTAGTGTGTTACTTTCAATAAAAGTGTGGGCATTTTTTATTGGCTCTAATTAGGCAAAAAAAAAAAACTAAAAAAAAATAATTTGAAAATAATTTGAAAAAATACATTTTCGGTATCAGTTTCGGTTTTCGGCCAAGTGCATCCCGGATTTTCGGATTCGGTTTCGGTCCAGAATTTCCATTTCGGTGCATCACTATTAACTATATTTCAAGAAAACAAAACACTATTAATATTGTTATTCCTGTTTAATTGTTTCATTTTATTTTTCCAGAAACTGTTACAGAAGTGAATTTTAGTGAATGTTCTTCAACAAAATAAAAATCCCCAAGTATTTGTTGCAGCACTTAAAAGCTTTTTGAGTTTAGCTTCACATTTTAAGTTCGCTTGGCATTGGCTCTCCAGTCAGACCTTTCAACAGGTTGGTTACAGCCAAAACAGACATGGTGTTCCTGGTTGCATAGGTGGCACTTCCGATATGAGGTAAAATCACTGAGGGGAAAACAGAAAATGAAGAATAAAATGTTGCTTAAAAGCTAAACCACTTAAAGGGATACTAAACCCAAGTTTTGTCTTTAATGATTCAGATAGAGCAGGCAATTTTTAGTAACTTTCTAATTTACTCCTATTCTCAATGTTTCTTCGTTCTCTTGCTATCTTTATTTGAAAAAGCAGGAATGTAAGGGTAGGAGCTGGCCCATTTTTGGTTCAGAACCTGGGTAGCGCTTGCTGATTGGTGACTGATTTGGGTTTAGTATCCCTTTAAATCTCATATGTACACATAGATGGGTTATTACTACCTCTGACACTCTTGTTTTTTCACTTACTTCTGAGTAAAAAACTACTGTATATTGAAGAAGACTGTTAAAGTAAAATAACAAAATTTATGCTTACCTGATAAATTTCTTTCCGGATATGAAGAGTCCACAACGTCATTCATTTATTAGTGGGAATATCACTCCTGCCCAGCAGGAGGAGGCAAAGAGCACCACAGCAAAGCTGTTAAATGTCACTCCCCTACCCATAATCCCCAGTCATTCGACCGAAGGGAAATGGGAAGAGGAATGGACCCGGAGTTAAAAAGGTCCTTCCTCAGAGGTTACCTCCAAGGTGGCAGAGATGACATCATCACTAGGTCTGCATAACAGATCCTGCGAGGCCATGCAGGAGCAATTAGAATTACCAACTCTTTCTCCTGATAGAAACGAGCAATGACTCGTGGAAGATGCGCAAAACGGAGGAAACAGGTTTGCTAGACCGAAATCCCAAGGAACCACCAGAGCATCTAACATGGCGGCCTGCGGATTTCTAGACTATGAACCGTACCTTGGAAGTTTGGTGTTCTGTCGAAACGCCATCAGATCCAACTCCAACACCCTCCAATTGAGGGTTAACCTGGAGTTCCTCCCTGGTGGTTGATGTAAATCACTGAGGTGATGTAGACCGACTGATAAACTGGGTGAAGGACAATTGAGGCCAAGCCATCAAAGCATTGTAAATCGCTCTCAACTCTAAGATGTTTATGGGGAGAACAGACTCCCCCCGAGTCCATAGTCCCTGTCCCTTTAACAAGTCCCAGACTGCTCCCCAGCCTAGCAAGCTGGCGTCCGTGGACAAGATCACCCAGGAAGGTCACCGGGAAGCATGTGCCCTGAGACAGATGCTTCCGAAAATGAATGGTTTCCATTTTGAAGTACGGTACTCTGAGAAACTTGTTGAGACACTTTAAATCTAGAATAGAAACCTAGTACCTGTTCCCTACTGGAATTGAAACAATCACTCCCAGGGAAGAAAAGCCCTGAACACAGTTCAAGAATTGCCTCTCTTTTAACCTGGACTGCAGATAATCTAGAGAGGCGAAAACTACCCCTGGGAGGTAAGATATGAATTCTATGTTTTAACCCTGAGATACTATGTTCATAGCCCAAGGATCTGGGACAACTCATATCTATGCTTGAGAAAACAGAGAAAGTCGGCCCCCCACTTGATCCAATCCCAGACCGGAGGCAGACCCTTTATGCTGACAAACTCAGCTGCAGGTTTCTTAGATGGATTCCCCTTGCTCAAAGACTAATTGGATTTCCAAGAAGACTTGGAGTGTTTCTACTTGGAAGAGGAAGGCTTTCCTTTGAAAATACTCTGACGTCCTTTAGGTCTGTTCTTGTTATCTTATGGTAGAAAAAAAAACTTTTCCACCAGTAAAGTCAGAATTTATTTCTGCCAGACCAGGTTCAAACAAGGTTTTACACTTTTAAGGAAGTGCCAGAAGCTTGGACTTAGAGGACAAATCAGCTGACCAAGATTTTAACCACAAAGCCCTGCGGGCTAGGACAGTGAAGCCAGACATCTTGGCTCCCAGTCTAATAACTTGCATGTTAGTAACAGAAATAAATTAATTTGCCTAATTGAGAGCCTAAATTCTATCTTGAATCTCCTCCAACGTAGTCTCTACTAAAATAGATTCTGGCAAGGCATTGCAACAATAAGATGCCGCACCTGCTACTGTGGCAATACAAACTGCAGGTTGCCATTGAAGACCTTGATGAACATACATCTTTTTCAAATAAGCTTCAGCTTTTTGTACATAGAATCCTTAAAGGAGCAGCTATCCTCTATCGGGATCATAGTTCTCTTAGCCAGAGTAGAAATTGCCCCTTCTACTTTAGGCACCGTGCGCCATGAATCTTTAATGGAGCCAGCAACAGGAAACATCTTTTTAAAGACAGGAGACCGGGAAAAAGGTATCCCTGGCTTCTCCCATTCCTGTGAAATAATTTCTGTCACACAGTCTGAAACAGGAAAAACATCCACAGAGGAAGGCACATTATAGTATTTACTAACTTTACTAGACTTTTTAGAGTTGACGACAGGAATGTCGAAGTCATCCAAAGTAGCCAAAACCTTCTAACAATACACAAAAGTGTTCAAGCTTAAATCTGAAGTTTACATCATCAGAATCAGATAAATTAATTATACTGTCCGGATCTGAGATTTCACCCTCAGAGGCTACTGACCTATCCTCCTCATCAGACTTATGAGAGAGGGCAACCTGTGTAGCAGTAGGAGGAACAGAAACCTTACTATCTGAATATCTAATTTTCCTCTTGCGTTTTCCCTTTAGCATAGGAAAAGCAGATACAGAAGATACCTGAGCAGCAATTTATACAGGCAAAAAAACTCCTCCAGTAGTCTGAGAGGAACCACAGGGCACTGCATGTGACGCCATTGAGGCTTGGCACGTTAGAGGAGAAATATCATATAATAAGTACATGAGCCACAAAAATAAAGGGTATACTTTAATTTACAAATAAAAGCATTAACTCCTTAGTCTCCCCTGCCACATATACAGAGCCTGCACTCCTGCCTAAAGGAATATCCTGTAATAAGTAAGGATTGTAGCTGTGAAACCAGACTCCAAGGGGTATGAGTGAACCACCTGCTTCTGAGGAGAATCAGCAAATTAATAGTAATGAATACTGCCCACAGTATTTGGAGACAGATATATATAAGCAACCAATGACCCTTGTATATCTGATGGCATACAGATATTATGGGTATAAATAGAGTTAGAGCTGGAGGTACAAGAGCTGGAACACTGATGTGCGAACCGGGCATCCTCTATGGCGGTGGTTAAGGGAGAGAGCGTAAGTCAGGAAATAGATCCGGCGATAACTTGACAGAATCCGCTGTAGGCGAATCAGCGTACACAGGTTGGCTCAGGAGACACAGCGGATGGTAGAGCTGGAACAAGGTAGCGTGTGATACAGGAGATTTGCTTTTTGCTTGTAGCAGGGTATTCAGATTCAGATTCTGAAGGTTGTTCAGAATAAGGCTTGACAAAAGTAGCAGCAAATAGAAAAGTGAGATCCAATTCTAAGCCAAAACAAAATAATCAAGCAAAGAGTTAAACAGGAAGTGAGGTTTTATAGGGAAAGTAGGAGATGTAGAATTAAAGGGACATTACAGATCCCCCTGCTCAAGGCATCATCTCCGAGGATGCATTCGGCTTCTGCGGATAATGTCTATGGAAGGCTGTGACCAGTAGCGGTGCATGGATCTGAGACTTCGGGACCCATGAATCCTCCTCCTGTCCATAACCCTTCCAACGGATCAGATACTCCAATCTCCTACGGAATATACGAGAATCAAGTATACAGTCTACCTCATATTCTTCATGGTCTTCGGAGGTGACAGGCGGAGGTGGTGAAGTTCAGCACTGGTCTTGTAGGGTTTAAGCAGCGAAACATGGAAGGAGGGATGAATCTTGTACATATCAGATAGGTCTAGTACGACAGTTGATGGGTTAAGGATACGTGTTATTGGGAAAGGTCCAATGAACAGACTGCCCAGTTTCCTTGATGGTATAGCCAGTTTTAGATACTTGGTGGAGAGCCAAACGCGGTCGCCCAATTTGTAATCAGGACTAGGTCTGTGTCTGATATCGTAGTAGTGCTGTTGATCAGCTTTAGCTTTTCGTAGATGCTCTTTTAGGAGTTGCAGACCATCCTGCAAGTTATTTAGATAAGTTGTAGCAGAAGGAGAAGGGGAATCGCTAAGCGGGAGCTTGATGGACTGTGGATGGTATCCATAAGTTGCGTAAAACTGTGTCATTTTAGTTGAACTAGAAACTGAATTGTTATATGAAAACTCAGCTAGGGGTAGATGACTTAACCAGTCATCTTGTTGGTGCATGACATAACATCTGAGATATTGCTCGAGAATTCCATTCACTCTTTCGGTAAGTCCGTTCGTCTGAGGATGGTATGAGGTTGAAAGTCTAGGATGTATGTGTAGGGATTTACAAATTTCCTTCCAGAAATGAGAGGTAAACTGTGTACCGCGGTCTGTAACGATTGAATTCGGCAATCCATGAAGGCGTACAATATGCTTCAGGAATGTATCTGCAGTTTCAGTAGCACTGGGTAAGGATTCCATAGCTATGAAGTGCGCAAGTTTAGTTAAATGATCTACAACAACCATGATTGTATTATGATTGTGTGAGGTTGGAAGTTCCACTATGAAGTCCATGGAAATGGTTGTCCACGGAGTATCAGGTATTGGTAGAGGAGTAAGGAAACCAATAGGTTTCTTCTTCTCTGTTTTATATCTTGCACATGTCTCACATGTGGTGACATAATCCTGAATGGTCCTAGCCATATTTGGCCACCAGAAATACCTTTGTAGGAGTTCCTTGGTTTTGTATATGCCCTGATGACCAGACATGGGGTTATCGTGGTAATGGTCTAAGATTCTATTTCTAAGTTGTTGTGGTATATATAATTTCTTATGCAGAGTGTAAAGGCCAGTGGTCTCTTTGATGAGCTGCTGATGTGTTGGCAGTGTATCAGTCTTTAAAGCCTTAAGAATGTCAAGTTCAAGATTGCTTAAACTACGAATTATTTTATGTGGGGGTACCAATTGTAAAGTATGCTTTGCTTGTGTTTTCTCATCAGTTAATCGGGACAGGGCATCTGCTTTGGTGTTTAGATTACCAGGTCTATAGGTTATTAGAAAGTTAAACCTATCTAGAAAAAGAGACCAACGGACCTGTCGAGAAGATAAAGTCTTATTTTGTCTTAGATACTGAAGGCTTTTGTGATCAGTGTAAATCAGGAAAGGTTTGTCAGTGCCCTCTAGGATATGCCTCCAGACTTCCAATGCGCATTTTATTGCCAATAATTCCTTATCGTCTATTGAGTAATTTACATCAGCTGGAAGTAACGTTCTGGAGTAAAATGCGATAGGATGTGATGGTTGCTTTTCGTCAGTCCTTTGGGATAGAACTGCACCCAACCGTGTGTCAGAGGCGTCTACCTCTACAATAAACTGGCATGTGTGATCTGGTAAACTTAAAATAGGGGCAGTTGTGAAACAGTCTTTTAAATAGTTAAAGGTTTGGTCGGCCTCAGGTGTGCAATGAAATTTAACAGTTTTCTTTGTTAAGTTAGTAAGTGGTTTTTACATTAGCTGAAAAGTTATATATAAATTTGCGGTAAAAATTGGCAAATCTTAAAAAACGCTGCAAAGATTTTAGGTTAGTGGGTCTAGGCCAATTTTTAATTGCTGACAGTTTTTCAGGGTCCATTTGCACCTTGTCAGGGGTGATGACATAACCTAAGAATTTTATTTCATGTACATGGAATTGGCACTTTTCTGCTTTTGCAAAAAGTCTATGGTCACGAAGGCTTGTTAAAGCCCATCTTACATGCTTTATGTGTTCTTGTGTATCTCTAGAATAAATCAAAATGTCTTCAAGATAAATTATAACGCATACATCGGTTAGATCTTTAAAAATATCATTAATAAAATGCTGGAAAGTGGCTGGGACGTTACAGAGCCCAAAAGGCATTACCTTATACTCAGAGGCCGTACCTAGTTCTGAAGGCTGTTTTCCACTCATCACCGTCCTTGATTCTAATCAAATTATATGCCCCCTTCAGATCGAGTTTGGTAAACATGGTAGCTCCATTGAGGCGTTCAAGGAGTTCGGGGATGAGTGGCAGAGGATAACGATTCTTTACTGTAATCGAATTGAGTGCCCGGTAATCAATGATTGGTCTTAATGACTGATCTTTGTTGGTAACAAAAAATATCCCTGCTGCTGCAGGTGATACAGAGGGAACTATGAAGCCTTTCCTAATGTTGTCATCTAGGTACTCCCTTAAATGTTGCAATTCTTTTTGTGAGAGGGGATAGATTTTCCCATATGGGACTTTAGATCCGGGAATTAAGTCTATGGGGCAATCGTACACCCTATGAGGTGGCAGTACCTCAGCCTCCTTTAAATCAAAAACTTCAGTTAAATCTTGATAATAGGTTGGTATAATGGTGTTTAATGTCCCTATTATTTGGTGAGGAAAACAAGTGGATGTACAATAATGTGAGTCAAACCTAATGGTAGGTGTAACCCAATTTACACTAGGGTTATGTTTAGTTAACCATGTGTATCCCAGTATTATAGTGTGGAGTGCGGATGGAATAACATCAAAACTAAGATATTCTGTATGTCCCTCTAATGTGGTTATCAGTAAGGGTACAGTATGCTGTGTTATAGGTCCGTTACGTATTAGAGAGCCATCAATTACTTTTATGAAAACAGGTTTTTGCTTATCAATACAAGGTATTTTATTTTTTGCAACAAATGTAGCATCTATGAAACAATCAAAAGCCCCGGAGTCAATTATAGCGTCAGTCTTGATTTGTTGATGGTCCCACTGTAAAGATAGAGAGAGTGTGAGTGATTTTTGTTCTATATGTTTATTAGCTTACCCTTCTTTTGTCGGTGTAGAATGGGGCAGGTTGCTACTGTATGTTCTTTATTCGCACAGTATAAACGGAGGTTAGAAACTCGTCGCCTGGTCTTTTCCTCAGTGGTCCTTTAATCATACCTATTTCCATGGGTGTATGTTGGTAGTTAGTTTTTTCAGTAGTGGGAACTAAGAGTCTCTTAGAGGGTGTGTCTGTTAATAATCTTTCTGAGCGTCTCTCTCTAAATCTACGGTCTAGGGTAGTTGCTAGCTTCATTAAACCTTGTAATGTGTCTGGCATCTCTAACCTGGATAGCTCATCTTTTAGTATATCATTGAGTCCCAATCTGAATTGTTTTTTTAGGGATATATTGTTTCTTTGGGAATCGGTAGCCCACATTTGTAAGTCAGTTATGAACTCTTCTACAGGGTGTTTTCCCTGTTTGAGGGCTCTCAATTTAGTCTCAGCATGAATCTGAGTATTGCTATCCTCATACAGAGCAGTCATGGAATTAAAGAATTGGTCCAAAGAATCTAGGATGGGGTTATTGGATTCAAATAAGCGGTTTGCCCATGACCTAGGTTCAGCAGTGAGATATGAGATAGTTGTGCATACTTTTATCTTATCAGAACAGTAAGTTTTGGGTTTCATTGTATATAAAAGTAAACAAGCATTCTTAAAGTCTCTAAACTCGCTTCTTTTACCGGAGAACAAGGTTGGGGGCTTAATTTGAGGTTCTGGTGGCTCTGATATTTTTGGTGCAACTATGTCTTTAACTATGTTTTTTAGTGCAGTGTTCTCAGTTTGGAAATCAGTTAGTGCTCTTGCCAGGTATTCCACTTTCTGGTTTAGAGTGTCTAGTTCAGTCTTTACTATTTGGGGATCCATTACTAAATATTTTTTAAGGCTTGATTATTATGTAATAAGTAAGGATTGTAGCTGTGAAACCAGACTCCAAGGGGTATGAGTGAACCACCTGGTTCTGAGGAGAATCAGCAAATTAATAGTAATGAATACTTCCCACAGTATTTGGAGACAGATATATATATATAAGCAACCAATGACCCTTGTATATCTGATGGCATACAGATATTACGGGTATAAATAGAGTTAGACTGTTTTGAGAGGTATAGCTGAAATGATTAGACAAGTTACTAAGCAGATGGTAACAAGTGTAGGCAGAGCGTAGCAAAGGAGCAGCAGCACAGAGCGTTGTTAGCAATGTATGCGAGAGAGAGAGTTTATGCAAACAGGCTACAGTTCATATACTTGCAAGACCCTTGGATGTTGGAGAGCGCAGTCCGGTGTTGAAGGTCTGGCGGTTGCTCAGACAGCTGGCTAGCTGGAGGTACAAGAGCTGGAACACTGATGTGCGAACCGGGCGTCCTCTATGGCGGCAGTTAAGGGAGAGAGCGTAAGTCAGGAAATAGATCTGGCGATAACTTGACAGAATCCGCTGTAGGCCAATCAGCGTACACAGGCTGGCTCAGGAGACACAGCGGATGGCAGAGCTGAAACAAGGTAGCGTGTGATACAGGAGATTTGCTTGTAGCAAGGGTATTCAGATTCAGATTGTTGTTCAGAATAAGGCTTGACAAAAGTAGCAGCAAATAGAAAAGTGAGATCCAATTCTAAGCCAAAACAAAATAATCAAGCAAAGAGTTAAACAGGAAGTGAGGTTTTATAGGGAAAGTAGGAGGTGTAGAATTAAAGGGACATTACATATCCTATATGAAGGATAAAACATGTCCCACATTTAAAATTGCAGCTCAATCTCTTAAGTGCAAAGTCCCCAAACCTAGAAGACAAAATGCACTAACCTGCAATCTAGCTGTCCGGCAGTGAGACAGCTTACGTGAAAGGACACAGAAAAAGAAAGAACAGAGTAACCAACTCTGGCTTTGTATAACAAGGGCAGCAATATGTTAGGAAACAAAGTAAGGACCACCCCACAAATTCCTAACTGCTTAAAAGCAACCACTACTCTACTGAAGAGATTAACGCAGACTCGGCTAAACCCAAATCCTTGCTTGCAGGTAAAAGTACCCAAAAAAGGAATTCCTTTCTACAGACACCAAACTTCAACTCCTCCATTGACAGAGGCAAAGAGAATGACTGTGGATTATGGGAAGGGGAGTGACATTTAACAGCTTTGCTGTGGTACTCTTTGCCTCCTCCTGCTGACCAGGAGTGATATCCCCACTAGTAATTGAATGACGTTGTGGACTCTCCTTATCTTAAAAAAGAAAAGGTTTTGATATGAATATGCTACAAACTAAGCGTTTAGAGGTATTGTATTAAATCTATACTATTGTGGTGCAACTGGAAGTTTTGTCTGTTGGGTAAATTTACACTGACACACAAAGCAGTTGCAAATAGAAACCGTCTCTCTCTCTTAAAGGGACATAATACCCAGTATTAACACCTGCTTGCTTGTCCCAGGACTTGCAAGGCAGTGTGCATCTGTCATGTGCAGGCATAGTCATGTTATTTTCCAATTCAGTTTAACTAAGTCCTATGAAATCTCATGAGATCACAGCAAAGGCAAAGCATTACCTTAGCACTGCTGATGCTGATTGGCTATTTTTTTTTTCCTCAACTTGCAGCTGGACAGCAGCTGAAGTATAACTGTCACCAGAGAACTTACATTTTGAGGTAAAATATCTGACTTTTTTTCTTGTCAGCTTTTTACAGTTATGCTGCATCATTTTCAAAACACTCACTAAGTAGATTAGAACTACTTTGTATTATTATTATGTATGTATTATATTTGTTTTATTTATTGTCTAGGAAAAAAACTCCATACCACAATTTTTCAAGCTGAGCAAAGGATGGTTTGTGGGAAGAGGTTCTGGTGTTGTGACATCCAAACCAGCAGCTGAAATCTGTCCACTGACCAATGCCTGGTAAAGATCCTCCTGATTTACCACAGATCCCCTAAAAACATTTGACAAATACAGATGAATGTAAATTTGTCCCTATCTCCGGCTCAGAAAAGAAATACTAAATGTTTCTGACAAATGCTAATATTCACAAAACATGAACATAACAATACACTTTTTGATAACTTTGTTGTATTTTGAATGTAATATATTATAATGAATATTTTTGCTATTTCAATGTCAGCACATCCCCTATCTAAATATGGCACAGCATTATCTGTTCTTCTCTGCATGTATTTTGATCAAGCTAAGATTTATTTAAAGGCACATGAAACCCAAATTGTTTCTCTCTCTTGATTCAGATAGAGTAAAATATATAGTTTTAAACCACTTTCCAATATACTTATATTATCAATTTTGTTTTGCTCTCTAGATATCATTTGTTGAATGAGCAGCAATGCAATGCTGGAAACTAGCTGAACACATCAAGTAAGACTATAATAAAAGGCATATAGGTGCAGACAGCAACAGCAGCTAGCTCACAGTAGTGCTTTGCTCTTCCTAAGCCTACCTAGGTATCCTTTTCCACAAAGTATAGCAAGAGAATGAAGCAAATTAGATAATAGAAGTAAATTAGAAAGTTTTTTGACATTATAAATCAAGAAGGAAGAATTTGGGGTTTCATATCCATTGTATTTGCCATTGATCTTGAAGTGACTTTAAACATTACATTTATAAGCATAGTATTTAGGTTATTCCCTGCCTCTCTCTAGTCATTAGTGCAACCATCATAAAATCTAGCTTTCACTTAATTCCAATGCCAAGGTATTTGCCATGTGCAGCAACTTTCCTTCAGAAACCAAAATGGCTGCATCTATAATAAGAGAGATTGCATGAAACACATTTAGGGCTAGATCACAAGTGGAGCTCTAATTTAATGTGCGCCCGTTAACGGGCAAATTCGCAGTTTACGGGCGCACAGTAAATAACCAGCCATTACAAGTGGCTCTGAAAATTAACCAGAGGTCTGACCTCTGGTTAATTTAAAAAAATGCATTGTTATTTTTTTTTTAAATAAAATACATTTGTGCAGTTACATTAAAAAACAAAAAAATGCTAAGCAGTTATAAAGGGCTTAAAGTCTGCAGATGTGGAGTGTTAGGAAGAAAAAAAAACGGCATTGAAAAGTGCCTTTGCATTGCAGTCTAGGGGACATACATATATGCTTATATACATATCTATGTGTTAATATGTGTGTGTGTGTATGTATATATATATATATATATATATATATATACACACACACACACATACGTATATTTACACTTTACTGCCCATTGCTGCGCCACTTACCGTCTTTGCTGAGCTAGGTTTTCTGCCGGGACTATCAACATGAGAACGAGGCTCCCATTGGTGCCTATAGTAGCATGCTCTCGTGAGCGCAAAGCTTTGATGAAATGCGAACCCAAGGTCACACTCATATTGCGCCTTACTTATAATACCAGTGCAATTGTGTGTGCTGATATTACACGTGGAGCGCAAATATCGAGCTTGTCTAAGCGCAACTTTGCGTTCCACTTGTAATCTAGCCATTAGTGTTTAATGTCCCTTTAAGATAGAACTGCAAGAGCTTAGCTCTATCGATAAAACAATTTAAGGTTTAAACAAATATTGTGTTCCCAATTTTATATGTGATTTAAATAATGAGTAATTTAAACCATAAAAAATTAAAGGGATAGTCTACTTGAAAATTGTTATTGTTTAAAAGATAGATCATACCTTTATTACTCATTCTACAGTTTTGCATAACCAACACATTTATAATAATATATTTTATACTTCTATGATTACCTGTATCTAAGCCTCTGCAGACTGCCCCCTTATCTCAGTGCTTTTTACAAACATGCATTATCAGTGGTGGTTCCTGCATAACTCTACAGGAATGTGAGCACTGTCTGGCTGTAAAAAAGCACTAAGTTGTTTAAAATCCCATGCTCTATCTGAATTAAGAAAGTTTAATTTTGACTTTACTGTCCCTTTAAATGTTTCCTTTTTTTGTTTACAAGGATCTTGTGAGAGACAGAGCCTTCTGGCCTTCCGATCTGCTGTTATAAAAAAAGGAGGAATATGTCATCAAGTTGAGGACCTGAAGACCCTTTGCAAACGTGTTTAGTTGTTTCATCACAAAACAAAGATCTTGCATTCTGTCATGCTTGCTCTGAAAATATGTAAATTGATTACTAAACATCTGAAGGATGTGTTAATCATTATCACATTCATCCCTCAAATCACTGGTAACAAGCAGATACACAACAGAAACGCTTTCTGCATCCAAACTGGTCTGTGATTTCACCAGATGAAATCACCTCAGGGTTGGGGGCTTTGGTTTTCTTGAGAGTTCTCACTTTGCATCATCATGGAACTCAAAGCCATGTTGTGAAGGCCTGGGAGTAAGGAGGCTGTATGGTTAAGTACTACTGTGTGAGCAGGGCTTCATCAGTTACTGAAAGGTAAGTGCACAGTTGGTTATGCTAAAAGGAGCAGCTTGTTTTTTGTCTACTTAAGAATATCAGTGCATCTTCAGCAATTCACATTTTAGATCTCCAAAATTCAGAGACAAACACTTCAAACGTTCTCAACTCATTAATGCTGTTCAAGAAATTTGCCTAACATTTAACCAATTGATGAGAATCGAAAATACACCATTATACAATTGTACCATAAACAGCCATTCACTTGCCTTTAAGGAAATGGTGATCCATTCGAGGTTCCAATTAGCATATGGCTTTCACAAAAATTTTCTGCTACCTTATATCATTCAAAAGATCGAATGAAAGAAACAGAAGATGATCATCTTGGTCTAGGATAAGTTGTATTTTGGACTTGTTTTATTTCACTCAATTTCTGTCTTCACAAAGAATTATGAACAGACAGCTTTCTGACAAAGTGCTTAATTCCAAAGAAAAACTGTTTTGTATTTTTTTCTAAAAGAGCTGGTGCTGTTCTTTTCTAGTCATAAAAGTTTATAACTATATCTGAGCTATCAACTCAAAAAGCTTTAACCAGATAGGCATAACTTTCACCAAGATGGTAATAATGTTTTACTGAAACGTCACATTTTGTTACTTTTAATCCATTTTAGAGGAAGTCTGCTCTCTATAATGATGCCAGATCTTTTCAGACTTCAAAGAATTTGCTAAAAAAGGGGAATAGCCACAAGGTAAATTCCAAGTGTAAATTATAAACACTCATGGAAATGTTTTTTACTGTAAGACGCATCAGGGTAAGTGATAGCTTCATAATACCACTGACCGTCAAAATTGTAATGAGAAGTAGCCAGGAGGGGCAGTGTAATACTCTGCAATATTATACAATGTCTGTTATTTATAAATGTTACATGAGCTATCCAAAGCACAAGTTAATAGCATAATTCAACATACATTGCTTTAATGATAATTTGTGCAACATACATTAAAAACATTAGCTAAGGGTGGCCAGTAACATTAGCCAGGTGGTGTACAAACAGGTCCGGGAAGGACATTATTTTACTTCTTTTGAAGCCTGATCCTCTCAAGTGAAAGAAGTTGTTCTTTTTTCAGAAATCAAATTCCACGTTAAGGTCTGCATTTGGTTTTTCAGGTTTTGTTGCTTTACTCTTTTGAAAACCCTTTTAAACCTTAAATTATCTTTAAAGGGGCATGGAAGTCAAAGTCTAACTTTTATGATTCAGATAGAACATGCAATTTCCGATTGTGGATGAAAAATTCAACGAGGAAAAGGGTAGAGAATAAGGTAGCTAGCTGTAGAAAACGTCACCAAAAACTGCCTTAAAGGCACAGTAAACACTGAGATTTTTATATAAAATGCTTTTTAGTTATGTGTAATGAAACAACTTTGCAATATATTTTGTTAATTGTTTTGCCCACTTTTCATGTATTTTATCTCTCAAGATTGAGCCATTTCTAATTCTAATAACTTGGAATGCACCCTGCTGACCTCTCATGTCTAACACTACTACATAGCTGTCCCTAATTGGCTTTATCAGAAAAGAACTGCAAAACAAATCACTTTATGACCATGACTAGCTTTGTTGTCTGTGGGCTAAAGCCCAGATTGGCTCCTCTAAATAAGACAAATGATGAGTGGAGTTTGCTATTGAAAAGTAACTGCAGTAAAAAGTATGTTAATTTGTTATTAACATGTTATAGCAACACAACATAAATCTTGTAATTACAAGGTATTTGCTGTTCCTTTAACAGTCAACAACTTTGAAAACAGAAAAGTAAAACTATGGCCTCAGTATAGATTTTGATGCGATACTTCAACAGTTGTACCTTATAGATAGTGCATCCAATAATTAGTCTGACAACCAAGCTTGCTTTTTTTTCATAGTAACCTTGAGGTCACCTATCAAATCAGTTTTCACACACGAAAATTATTAAAAGGGACATGAAACCCAAATTTGTTCTTTCATGATTAAGAAAGAGCATCCAATTTTAAACATCTTTCCAATTTATATCTTTTAACTAATTTGCTTCATTCTCTTGATATCATTTGTTAAAAGCATATCTAAATATGCTCAGTAGCTGCTGATTGGTGGCTGCACATATATGCCTTGTGTGATTGGCTCACCCATGTGCATTGCTGTTTCTTCAAAAAAGAGTATTTAAAGAATGAAGCAATTTAGATAATGGAAGTAAATTGGAAAGTTGTTTAAAATTGTATTCTCTATCTGAATCACAAAAGAAAAAATTTCTGTCTTGTGTCCCTTTAATTTATCAAAAGAGAGCTACAAAGAGTTAGCATGATGGTAAAACATCTTTTCATTTTCTAGTAATTTCTTTTTAGCTGGATTCTTTTTTCTGGTCTATAAGTTATTGTTAAAAAAGAATTCACAGATAATGTAAGAACTAAATGCGGATGTGTTTTTACTGTCTGCAGCTTCACATAGGATATTTGTCAGCCAAAGACCGTACCTGCTTGTGTTGATAAAAACAGCAGTTTTTTTCATTTTTTTAAATACATTTTTGTTGCAGAGACCTTCAGTTTCAGGTGTTAAAGAACACGACACAATGACAAAATCAGACTCTTCTGCCAGTTTTTCCACAGACACTGGAAAATAGAAAACACAATTTAACCGATCACAATAAAATAAAGAAATAAATCATCTTAAAGATTATTGGGTTGTTTGGTCGCCTTAAAGGGACAGTGAACACCTTGATATTTTTAAATAAAATGTTTAGTTATGCATAATTTTGTCCCCATTTCCTTTTATTGTAGCTTTGAAAATTGAGCAATTTCTACTTCTCAGAACATGAAAACCACCTGCTGACTTCTCAAGGCTAACCCTACTACATATATTTCACTAACTGGCTTTAACTGATAACAATTGCAAAACAGAGTACTTTATACTAACTTTATGACAGAGGTTAGCCTTGTTTTCTGCAGGCTAAAGCCCAGATTGGTTTCTCCAAATAAGGACATTTTTAAAACATTAAGACTTGGCTAGTATGTTATTTTATAGCAACAGGACAGAAATCTCTTGTAATTACCAGGTGTTTATTGTCCCTTTATTACCAGGAATCTTGTTAGACATGAACATTTGGATCTTAGGATAGAAAAATACATAGGTTCGTTTTTGTTAGAAACGCATCCACAAGAGTTTGTTAATAAGGAGTACAAGAATAAGGAACATACTATGTAAAGTCATAGTTAACAGGCAACAAATTACAAGTTCTAATTGGTTAGAGCATGCAAAAATAATACTAGGGAGTAGGACCCTAAGTACCGGGACTCACAGAGAGCACTGCTGGTCCAGAGAGAAAATTGCCACTGATAACAGCGCTAGACATTGTAGGGGTTAAACATATCTTAAAATTACAAATGTGAGCATGTCATTTTCAACAATCATGGCCCTTTGAGAAATAAGATAAAAAATAAAAAAAAAAATTGAAAAAGTATACTCGGTACTCCGCATTTAAAGGGACAGCCTAGTCCAAAACAAACTTTCGTGATTCAGATAGGGCATGTAATTTTAAACAATTTTCCAATTTACTTCTATCACCAATTTTGCTTTGTACTCTTGGTATTCTTAGTGGAAAGCTAAAGCTAGGAGATTCATATGCTAATTTATAAGCCCTTGAATGCCGCCTCTTATCTCAGGGCATTTTGACAGTTTTTCACCACTAAAAGGTGTTAGTACATGTGTTTCATATAGATAACACTGTGCTCATGCACATGGAGTTCCTAGGAGCCAGCACTGATTGGCTAAAATCAGTGGAGGCTCCTCTATAGGAGCACTTGAGCACGTGAACCCCCTGGGCCTGACCCCTGATGAGCAAAAAAAAAAAGTGAGAAATAAAATAAATAAATACATTTTTAAACTTTTTTGCTGTTTAAATTAAAAAATACTCCTGAAATACTGCAGGCTCCACTGCAGTTACAAGTAAAAACATTAAAATTGCCTTATTTAGGCTGAAAGTGGAATGGGCATTTGCCTAATACTTCTTCTATCGCACATGATGTGCAGTGCGATAGCTAGAAGAATAGGCAAAAGCTCTTTCCACTTTAAAGCTGAATTGACAGCAGCGCCACCTACAGGCCAGCCCATAGGTCTCATAACCGCACAGCTCTTAGTGTGCGAGAGCCAGCTGTCACGTGACACTAGCACACTAAGAGCTGTGTGTGTGGAGGCAGTAGCGTCACTAGGGGGGTGTGGCCCGCACCGGGTGACACTGGTGGGTTTTCCCATTTGAGAGTACGATCGCGGCGAGTGCTGCATGTCCTGATGGATCATGATTATCACTACGCCGATCATGATTATCACTACGCCGGTTTTGCGCTCCAGTCAGTGTTGCGGCGCCTCGAGTGAGCCACTGAGAAGAAGCGCGGCAACATGTAGATGGCAAGTAATTTTTCAATTCACGGTTTCACCTAATCTTTTTCCCCTGCTGCTGCTGTGTTCACCGCAGATCCTTGAATTGTAATCCTAATAGCAGGTTCAGTGTGGTCTCCCCTCCTCTCTACCGGAACTCCTGTAAAGCTTGTGCCTCCGTTGTTCTTACTGAGGGATTCCCCTCTTTGCACTGTCAGCAAAGAGGGGAATCCCTCAGTAAGAACAACAGAGACACAGTCAGGAGCTCCGGTAGAGAGGAGGGGAGACCACACTGAACCTACCTACAGACAGTGTGAAAATGTTTTGCTTGGGCCTTGGGGTAGTGGAGATTGGTGAGGGACTGAGGGCTGTGTAGGCATAGCGGACTGCTCTTCCTAGCTGTAGATCACATTCTCTGTGGGTCACATACTTTGCTTCTTTTGCTAAGGAAGATGCAGCACAGCCACAAAGGGGAAATTTGCCTTCACCACAGAGCAAGATTTATATATATATATATATATATATATATATATATATATATATATATATATATATATATATATACACATAGGCATGTAAATTGTATATGAACCTCAGGAGCCAGCTTTTATAGTGAGGGGCCAGACAACTCATTTATCATACTACACCCAATTCAATGTCCACCCCAGCATTGTACTGCCTGTGATCTGACCATTAATCTTGCCTGGGGTTCTCACAATTAGTGTGGTTACTACCTCATATTTCCTCACTGTGCCCCCTCAGTACCTGACTATATTCCCTCACTGTGCCCCCTCAGTACCTCATTATGTTCCCTGACTGTGCCCCCTCGGTACCTCACTATTTTCCCTCACTGTGCCCCCACAGTACCTCACTATATTCCCTTACTGTGCCCCCTCAGTACCTTACCATGTTCCCTCACTGTGCCCCCTCAATACCTCATTATGACCCAACAATTTCTTGTCGTCTAAACCCAAGTTTGCTCATGCTAGTTATATATACTGTGTGTATATATATATATATATATATATATATATATTCGTGTCAGGACAAGAAGATTGTCATGAGGGACCATTGGGTGTCACTTAATGACCAAGGACATTCCTGACACGTCCTCTGGGGTTTCAAGCGGTGGAAGCGATCGTGATCACCAGTGCAGAGAGCGCCACTCTGTGCACGCTACATTAAGCTGGTTGAGGGAGAGGGAGGGAAAGGGAAATACAGGAAATTCATGTTTATAAAGGGATCAGGGAGGGTGTTGAGGGGGGGCAGCTACACTACAGAAAATTGGGATTTTTTTTTTTTAAATAAAATTAGCCATTGTTTTTGAGAAAACTGGGTACTGCCAGTACCCAAGATAGTGGAAAATAGGTAGAGGGGGAAGGGTTAGAGAGCTGTATGGGGGGGGGGAATCCATCACTGCAAAATAAATATAAATAAAAAAAAAATGCCTATTTTATTAACGGCAGACTTTCTGCTAGTACTTAAGATGGCAGTGACAATTGTGAGGTGGTGGAGGGAAGAGCTGTTTGAAGGGGGTCAAGGAGGGATCACCGGGTGGGATGTGTCAGGTGGGAGGCTGATTTCTACACTAAAGCTAAAATTAACCCTACAAGCTACCTAATTAACCCCTTAACTGCTGGGCATAATACTAATGTGTGGCACTAATGTGGCACGCAGCAGCATTTAGCAGCCTTCTAATTACCAAAACCCAATGCCAAAGCCATATATGTCTGCTATTTCTGAACATTGGGGATCCCAGAGAAGCATTTACAACCATTTGTGACATGATTGCACTAACTGTTTGTAAATAATTGCAATTAGAAACCTAAAATTGTGAAAAAGTGAACAATTTTTTTATTTGATCGCATTTGGCGGTGAAATGGTGGCATGAAATATACCAAAATGGGCCTACTGTCGATCAATACTTTGGGTTTTCTACTACACTACACTTTAGCTAAAATTAACCCTACAAGCTAGCGAATTAATTCCTGGGCATAATACAAGTGTTGTGCGCAGTGGCATTTAGCAGCCTTACAAAAAAGCAATGCCAAAGCCATATATGTCTGCTATTTCTGAACAAAGGGGATCCCAGAGAAGCATTTACAACCATTTGTGCCATAACTGCACAAGCTGTTTGTAAATAATTTCAATGAGAAACCTAAAGTTTGTGAAAAAATTAACGATTTTTTTTATTTGATCACATTTGGCAGTAAAATGGTGGCATGAAATATACCAAAATGGGCCTAGATCAATACTTTGGGTTGTCTACAAAAAAAAAATATATACATGTGAAGGGTTATTCAGGGATTCCTGACAGATATCTGTGTTACAATGAAACTATTGCTAATTTTGAAAAAAAAAAAATGGTTTGGAAATAGCTAAGTGCTACTTGTACTTATTGCCCTATAACTTGCAAAAAAAAACCAAAAAAACAAATACTCAGGACAAAATTTAGAAACTATTTAGCATGGGTATTTTTTGGTGGTTGTAGATGTGTAACAGACTTTGGGGGTCAAAGTTAGAAAAATTGTGTTTTTTTCAATTTTTTCATTATATTTTATTAAAAAAAATTATAGTAATTTATTAGATATGCTGTAAATAATGGTTATAATCTTTAGAAAGTCCATTTAATGGCAAGAAAACAGTATATAATACGTGTGGGTACAGTAAATGAGTAAGCGGAAATTTACAGCTAAACACAAACACAGCAGAAATGTAAAAATGACCCTGGTCCCTAAGGTAAGAAAATTGAAAAATGGTCTGGTCACTAAGTGGTTAATATAACAGTGTTGGTTATGCAAAACTAGGGAATGGGTAATAAAGGGATTATCTATCTTTAAAACAATAACAATTCTGGTGTAGTCTGTCCCTTTAAGATTGAATGCTTTGTATGTTTTTTTTATGTTATAGCTAAGTGGGTACCCGTTCATTTGAGAGCACTGCTCACTTACAGTGTTTTCAGATGTTATATACAAGAGGACTCAACATTTTCCCATGATCTAACAGGTTTTGCTCTTTGCTTCCAAACAAATCTTACTTACCTAACTTACTATATTCTAACTTACCATATTCAGCTTCAAGTTCAGCAGCACTTTGGGGTCTGGGCTGACGTCCTGTATATAGAAACCTTTTCACCCCAAATGGTTTAAGGCGACGGGCGATAGCCATTCCTAGAGAAAATGGTATATTAGTACAAAAAATGCTTTTTACGAGGAGGAGTCTCATGGATAATAATGGGAAGAGTAAGGGTTGGGTGAATATGCTGAGATGGTATCCTATATCAATAATATTAAAATGTTTACATTTAAAATAATGTCTTCAGTTGTTATGGTGTGAAACAGCTCATTATCCACAGTGTGTAATGTTGACATTTTCACATTGTCATAGCAAAAGAAATGCAAGGAAGGATTATGTCAGTGGCCTGAGAGTCCTATAGCTTCCTGGATCAGCCCTGCTTCCCTTTTAAAAAAGTGACACCACATCTGCAATACGTCAGTCCTGGGGTCTCGATAAATAAGTGTAGAGGTTTGGCAATAACAGTACTATGTTCCCTCAGAACCATTTGGTATATTCCATCAGGGCCTGGAGTTTTATTTACCTTGATATTATCCATTTGTTTCTGATATCATATAGAGATAACCCAGCTGGTATGGGCTTGTATGTTCTAGATTGTTTCAATGTATCTCCCATTGGTTCCAAAGTACACATGCTTTTTAAAATAGCAAATATTTTTTCTACTACATACAGTCGAAACTGACATTTTTTTATTTTATTTGGCTGACACAGAAAAACACAAATGTTATTTTCCTTTTACCTTTTGTAGTTCATATTATAATGCACCTAATTTAGCAGAGAGAGCATATAATCTGTACCATAGGTGGACCACAACTGTGATTGTGTGAGTATCTGGTGTAGTTAAATCAATCAGTTTCTGAACCATTCTACTGGTGGTTTACAGTAATCTCCCTAGAAGGTCATCAGTATCATTTTAGAATATTGTTGCCATCACAACCTGACACAGTGTAATGGTCTTTTCAGTGACTCTCTTTAACCAAGCACTTTATTAAATAATTAGTTTGCAAAAATAACCAGATATCATATAGCGCTCAACCATTTCTATGCAATGACAATTAGTTTAGATATGCTGTTAATATGGTAGGAAAAACAATGGGGAACAAAACAAAGTATGCCAAGCGGCAGGGACGGAACTACAGGGTGTGCAGAGGTCGCAACTGTGTCTGGGCCCCCCAAAGGTGGGGGGCCCAGCTTAAAAAATAAATAAAAAAAAATCTTAATAAAAAACGTTGACCTGCCACAGCCTGCACTGATATCATGTGAGTGTGACATAATGCTTCACTAGTGTCTCTGACTACAGGGGTTAGTGTTTCTGTTTTACCCATTGGTGTTTATGTATGTGTATTTGTGTATGTATGTATGAATGTGACTGTGTGTGTATTTATGCATGTATGTGTATGTTTGTGGAACCAGCAAATTACAGACCTTGTTACTACAGCATGGGGGGTGGGGGGTAAACAGTGTCAGTCTATACAGTACCACTATATACAGTACGGGGGGGGGCTGGACCATGTAACAGACTACTGTGGTCACTTTATAAAGTACTGGGACGGGTAGGGTCAGGCCAGCCATCTCAACGGCAGATTACAGACTGTGTCACTAACTCACTATATACAGTACTGTTTAAACAGTGTGATTATATACAGTAATAGGGGGTCAGACCATCTCACAGACTGTGGGCACAGAGTACCTCCTTTTCCAGACATGTAATCTGATTCACATTTTTCTGTTTTAGATGTTAAAAACAAAATTAAAAAAAATAGATATGTATCAAATTCACCTTTTTTTTGTTGGGGGGGGGGGGCTTCTTAGATTCATGCACCTGTGCCCTGTGGTTTCTAATTACGCCTCTGACAAGCGGACAATATACATTACTTAAAGTTTATTTAAATAGTTTTCTTTCATGTAATTGGCAAGAGTCCATGAGCTAGTGACGTATGGGATATACAATCCTACCAGGAGGGGCAAAGTTTCCCAAACCTCAAAATGCCTATAAATACACCCCTCTCCACACCCACAATTCAGTTTAACAAACTTTGCCTCCTATGGAGGTGGTGAAGTAAGTTTGTGCTAAGATTTCTACGTTGATATGCGCTTCTCAGCATTGTTGAAGCCCGATTCCTCTCAGAGTACAGCGAATGTCAGAGGGACGTGAAGGGAGTATCACTTATTGAATACAATGATTTCCCTAACGGGGGTCTATTTCATAGGTTCTCTGTTATCGGTCGTAGAGATTCATCTCCTACCTCCCTTTTCAGATCGACTATATACTCTCAATTTACCATTACCTCTACTGATAACTGTTTCAGTACTGGTTTGGCTATCTGCTATATATGGATGGGTGTCTTTTGGTAAGTATGTTTTGTATTACTTAAGACACCTCAGCTATGGTTTGGCACTTTATGCATTTATATAAAGTTCTAAATATATGTATTGTACTTATATTTGCCATGAGTCAGGTTCATGTATTTCCTTCTGCAACTGTCAGTTTCTTATTTGGGGAATAAACATTTTTTAAGAAAAAAATTTCTTACCTGGGTCTTTTTTTTTTTTTTTCAATTGCGAGCGGTATTAGGCCCGCGGGTGCGCCAAATGCTAAACTTTATTGCGTCATTCTTGGCGTGAGAATTTTTTTGGCGCAAAAAATACGTCTATGACGCAACTTCGCCATTTCCGGCATCATAGTTGATGCCGAAGCCTTAAACACGGTTGTGTCATTAGTGACGCGAGTGTGTCATTTCCGGTTATTATTGGCGCCAACATTTTTTTCAGTTACGTTGTGCGTCATACTTGGCGCCAAACTTTTTCATTATTTTAATACCCCATTGATGTTTGCCTCTTGCCTTTTTCTCTATCAGAGGGCTATGCTATTTGCATTTTTCCCCATTCCTGAAACTGTCATATAAGGAAATTGATAATTTTGCTTTATATGTTGTTTTTTCTTTTACATTTTGCAAGATGTCTCAATCTGATCCTGCCTCAGAAGTTTCTGCTGGAACATTGCTGCCCGACATCGGTTCTACCAAAGCTAAGTGCATTTGTTGTAAGATTGTGGAAATTATTTCGCCGAATGTCATTTGTAATAGTTGTCATGATAAACTTTTACATGCAGATAGTGTGTCCATCAGTAATAGTACATTGCCAGTTGCAGTTCCTTCAACTTCTAATGTACATGATATTCCTATGAATTTTAAAGAATTTGTTTCTGATTCTATCCAGAAGGCTTTGTCTGCATTTCCACCTTCTAATAAACGTAAAAGTTCTTTTAAAACTTCATTCAGTTGATGAAATTTCAAATGACCAACAACATAATAATTTATCCTCTTCTGATGAGGATCTATCTGATACAGAAGATCCTTCCTCAGACATTGACACTGACAAATCTACTTATTTATTTAAAATAGAGTATATGCGTTCTTTATTAAAAGAAGTGTTAATTACTTTGGATATTGAGGTAACCAGTCCTCTTGACGTTCAGTCTTATAAACGTTTAAATGCTGTTTTTAAAACTCCTGTGGTTTCTCCAGGGGTTTTTCCTATTCCTGAGGCTATTTCTGATATGATTTCTAAGGAAATTGTATCCTTTACCAGCAAATTCTATAGAGTTTTGGGAAAAAAATCCCCAAAGTTGATGGGGCTATTTCTACTCTTGCTAAACGTACCACTATTCCTATGGAAGATAGTACTTCCTTTAAGGATCCTTTAGATAGGAAGCTTGAATCTTATCAAAGGAAGGCCTATTTATATTCAGGTCATCTTCTCAGACCTGCAATATCTTTGGCTGATGTTACGGCTGCATCAACTTTCTGGTTGGAGAATTTAGCGCAACAAGAATTGGATTCTGACATATCTAGTATTATTCGCTTACTGCAATATGCTAATCATTTTATTTGTGATGCCATTTTTGATATTATCAAAATTGATGTTAGATCCATGTCTTTAGCTATATTAGCTAGAAGAGCTTTGTGGCTTAAATCTTGGAATGCTGATATGACATCTAACTCTATTTCAACTGTCACTGGGGGAAAGGGAGTTTTTCTGCCTCAGGATAAAAAACCTAAGGGCAAATCTAAGGCTTCTAAACGTTTTCGTTCCTTTCGTCACAATAAGGAACAAAAACTCAATCCTTCCCCCAAGGAATCTGTTTCCAATTGGAAGCCTTCCTCAAATTGGAATAAATCCAAGCCATTTAAGAAACCAAAGTCAGCCCCTAAGTCTGCATGAAGGTGGGGCCCTCATTCCAGCTCAGCTGGTAGGGGGCAGATTAAGGTTTTTCAAGGATATTTGGATAAATTCTGTCCAAAATCAATGGATTCAGAGCATTGTCTCTCAAGGGTATCTAATAGGATTCAGAGTAAGACCTCCTGTGAGAAGATTTTTTCTCTCCCGTATCCCAGCAAATCCAGTAAAAGTTCAGGCTTTCCTGAAGTGTGTTTCAGACCTGGAGTCTTCAGGGTTAATCATGCCAGTTCCTTTTCAGGAACAAGGTTTGGGGTTTTATTCAAATCTATTCATTGTCCCAAAGAAGGAAAATTTATTCAGACCAGTTCTGGATCTGAAAATTTTGAATCGTTATGTAAGAGTACCAACTTTCAAGATGGTAACTATAAGGACTATTCTGCCTTTTGTTCAGCGAGGACATTATATGTCCACAATAGACTTGCAGGATGCATACCTTCATATTCCGATTCATCCAGAACATTATCAGTTTCTGAGATTCTCTTTTCTAGACAAGCATTACCAATTTGTTGCTTTTCCATTTGGCCTAGCAACAGCTCCAAGAATCTTTTCAAAGGTTCTAGGTGCCCTACTCTCTGTAATCAGAGAACAGGGTATTGCGGTGTTTCCTTATTTGGACGATATCTTGGTACTAGCTCAGTCTTTACATTCTGCAGAATCTCACACAAATCAACTAGTGTTATTTCTTCGGAAACATGGTTGGAGGATCAATTTACCAAAACGTTTCTTGATTCCTCAGACAAGGGTCACCTTTTTAGGCTTCCAGATAGAGTCATGGACACTGAATCTAACAGACAAGAGACGTTTAAAATTGGTTGCAGCCTGCCGGCACCTTCAGTCTCAGTCATTCCCTTCAGTGGCTATGTGCATGGAAGTTTTAGGTCTCATGACTGCAGCATCTGACGCGATCCCCTTTGCTCGTTTTCACATGAGACCTCTACAGCTTTGTATGCTGAACCAATGGTGCAGGGATTATACAAAGATATCACAATTAATATCCTTGAATCCCAATGTACGACACTCTCTGACGTAGATCACCATCGTTTAGTTCAAGGGGCTTCTTTTGTTCGGCCAACCTGGACTGTGATCACAACAGATGCAAGTCTTTCAGGTTGGGGAGCTGTTTGGGGATCTCTGACAGCACAAGGGGTTTGGAAATCTCAAGAGGCGAGATTACCAATAAATATTTTGCAATTCTCAGAGCTCTTCAGTTTTGGCCTCTGTTAAAGAGAGAACAGTTCATTTGTTTTCAGACAGACAATATCACAACAGTGGCATATGTCAATCATCAGGGTGGGACTCACAGTCCCCAAGCTATGAAAGAAGTATCTCGGATACTTGCTTGGGCGGAATCCAGCGCCTGTCTAATCTCTGCGGTGCATATCTCAGGTGTAGACAATTGGGAGGCGGATTATCTCAGCCGTCAGACTTTACATCCAGGGGAGTGGTCTCTCCATCCAGATGTGTTTTCTCAGATTGTTCAGATGTGGGGTCTTCCAGAGATAGATCTCATGGCCTCTCATCTAAACAATAAACTTCCCAGATACCTGTCCAGGTCCAGGGATGTTCAGGCGGAAGCAGTGGATGCACTGACACTTCCTTGGTGTTATCATCCTGCTTACATTTTCCCGCCTCTAGTTCTTCTTCCAAGAGTGATCTCCAAAATCATCATGGAACAATCGTTTGTGTTGCTGGTGGCTCCAGCATGGCCACACAGGTTTTGGTATGCGGATCTGGTTCGGATGTCCAGTTGCCAGCCTTAGCCACTTCCATTAAGGCCGGACCTACTGTCTCAAGGTCTGTTTTTCCATCAGGATCTCAAATCATTACATTTGAAGGTATGGAAATTGAATGCTTAGTACTAAGTCATAGAGGTTTCTCTGACTCAGTGATTAATACTATGTTACAAGCTCGTAAATCTGTCTCTAGAAAGATTTATTATAGAGTTTGGAAGACTTACATTTCATGGTGTTCTTCTCATAAATTCTCTTGGCATTCTTTTAGAATTCATAGAATTTTACAGTTTCTTCAGGATGGTTTGGATAAGGGTTTGTCTGCATGTTCCTTGAAGGGACAAATCTCTACTCTTTCTGTTTTATTTCACAGAAAGATTGCTATACTTCCTTATATTCACTGTTTTGTACAGGCTTTTGTACAGCCTGTCATTAAATCAATTTCTCCTCCTTGGAGTCTTAATTTGGTTCTGAGGGCTTTACAGGCTCCTCCATTTGAGCCTATGCATTCTTTGGACATTAAACTACTTTCTTGGAAAGTGTTGTTCCTTTTGGCTATCTCTTCTGCTAGAAGAGTTGCTGAGCTATCTGCTCTTTCTTGTGAGTCTCCTTTTCTGATTTTTCATCAGGATAAGGCAGTTTTGCGGACTTCTTTTAAATGTTTACCTAAGGTTGTGAATTCTAACAACATTAATAGAGAAATTGTTGTCCCTTCCTTGTGTCCTAATCCTAAGAATTCTTTGGAAAGATCCTTACATTCTTTGGATGTGGTAAGAGCTTTGAAATATTATGTGGAAGCTACTAAAGATTTCAGGAAGACTTCCAGTCTATTTGTTTTATTTTCTGGTCCTAGGAAAGGTCAGAAGGCTTCTGCTATTTCCTTGGCTTCTTGGTTGAAACTTTTGATTCATCAAGCTTATTTGGAGTCGGGTCAGGCCCCGCCTCAGAGAATTACAGCTCATTCTACTAGATCAGTCTCCACTTCGTGGGCCTTTAAGAATGAAGCTTCAGTTGATCAGATTTGCAAAGCGGCAACTTGGTCCTCTTTGCATACATTTACTAAATTCTACCGTTTTGATGTATTTGCTTCTTCAGAAGCAGTATTTGGTAGAAAAGTTCTTCAGGCAGCTGTTTCAGTTTGATTCTTCTGCTTTTGATTTAAGTTTTTTTCTTTCATTTATGAGAATAAACTTATTTTATTTTTTTGGGCTGTGGATTAATTTTTTTCAGTGGAAAATGGCTGTTTTTATCCCTCCCTCTCTAGTGACTCTTGCGTGGAGTTCCACATCTTGGGTATTGCTATCCCATATGTCACTAGCTCATGGACTCTTGCCAATTACATGAAAGAAAACATAATTTATGTAAGAACTTACCTGATAAATTCATTTCTTTCATATTGCAAAGAGTTCATGAGGCCCACCCTTTTTATGGTGGTTATGATTTTTTGTATAAAGCACAATTATTTCCAAATTTCTTTGTTGATGCTTTCTACTCCTTTCTTTATCACCCCACTGCTTGGCTATTCGTTAAACTGAATTGAGGGTGTGGTGAGGGGTGTATTTATAGGCATTTTGAGGTTTGGGAAACTTTGCCCCTCCTGGTAGGATTGTATATCCCATACGTCACTAGCTCATGGACTCTTGCCAATATGAAAGAAATGAATTTATCAGGTAAGTTCTTACATAAATTATGTTTTTCCTTACAATTAAAAAGACAAAAATATATAAATGCTAATACTCATTGGATTTGTTGTCTACATTGCTTCAGTGTAGTTTTTTTTTTTAATATAACTTAATCTTATACTATAATCCAGGGGTTGACAGATCTGTTTAAAATAATTAGTAAGAATATGTAGGAGCCTGATAGTGGTATTTCTATATAGATATATGGAGAATAACCCAAACGTTTAGGAGCCATGGGGTAACATTCTAGGAGTCAGTGGCTCCCTTGCTCCTGTATTTGTCAAGCTCTGCTATAATCATATATATATTAAATTATTTTTTTTTACCAATTCTCCCCAGCCCAATCACTCCTACTGTGCTGTTGGACAGACCATAGCCGCACAGCCACATTGGCGCCCAAGTCTTCCATCCTCCACTTTAAAACAAAAATCAAGATTAGAATCATTGTGCATTTTTTAAAATCACAATTTAAATCACTAGTCAGTAATACTCTATTTAAATCATGAATTTCTACATAAAGACTCAATCTTGCTGGTTGTTGTGATCTTAATATTTACAGCCAGATGAAGTGTAATTTTTAGAATAACATTTTAGCCTAGTTTTACAGTTATATCAACTTTAGAAATACATAGATAAATTATGAAATTATTGAGAGTTGAACTATCTCCAGTTTAGGGCCAGATTACGAGTGGAGCGCATACATATGCGCGCAAGTGATATCAGGTTTTCGTGATCGTTTGAAAGCAGGTTAAATTGCGCTGGTATTACAAGTTGAAAGTAAGCGCAATCGCTTTAGCGCAATTCAAGTTAATGCTCGTCAGTTAATGCTCGTTATATGTTGGTTCATATATGTATTTACCGACATATAAACACATAAATAGATATGTACACACATATAGACATATATAAAAGTGCAGTGGAGCCATTTGCAGTTAAGTAGAGGAAAACATTTAAAAACATTCATGCAATATTCATATTTAATTAAGTGTTATAATGTATATTTACTGTAAATATTTCCCATTCCAATGTATAATGTGTGTGTGTATATATATATATATATATATATATATATATATATATATATATATATATATATATTACACAATATAAGGTAGATTAAGGTGCTTTAAGATAAAATCCCCTGTTAAAGACTGGGAATTCAGCACTTTTTTAAAAAAGAAAAAGCAACACATCTTGAATTTGAATAAGAGTTACATTTATTCACACAACGTGTTGAGCTTGGGCTCGTTAGCTTGACACTATCCAAATACACTGGATACAGTAGATGTTGTGGTTAAATATTAAAACTTTAAGAGTACAAGTGCATTACAACTTACAAATTTTAACAACTCAAAGCATTTACATATGCTAGAAAAAAATATTACTCGGGCCGGTTTACTTATTATTGTGCATATTCACTTGTCAACTCTTAAGCATTAACATTTAGTATCTAGAAATGGCATATAAAGAATATGATACTAAGCGTAGCATGTTGTTTGTTCGAAGCATTAATCATATAAAAGAAAACCTTGTTTACAGATTCACATTTTGATTAGTAGCATAGGCGGTTTATACAATTAAATGATGTTTCACTCTGAAAGAAAAAAGCGCAAATACATTTGGTAAAATAAGCAGCAGAGTTCTCAAGTGGGATACAGTTGATTCCATCTGGAGGTGGTAATATACATTTTTTTATTGTTGCATATATTTGCACATTTGGGCTATTCCGTTGTTAACAAAAGGAGATAATAACATTGTCCCCCTTTTTATTTTATTCATTTATTTATTATTTTTTTATTTTTTTTGTACATGTATCGATTTTATATGTATGTTTAATGTGGTATTTTTAAACAAGTGAGGTAGTTTAATTTTTTCCAGAGAGGGTTAGCGCCATTGTTCTCTATTGTGTGTGGACAATTAAATGATGCCCTTAGAGTTCAGCCGAGCTGAATAGAGGGTTCAGTATGTTAGCAGCCTGTTATGTGCTGATAGAATAGTTGTAAATCATCCAGACGATATATACTTTTCCAAAGATAATTTTAGTGCCAAATAGTAACAAAGCCTCCAAACAAGGTTTTAGGGGATCTGCCACAGATATGAGCAAGGATAAAATTGATATGCAGCAAAGTTCTTAAAGCATGTGAAATCAAACTGTAGCAAGAAAGGAGTCGAAGCCAAAAAGATAGAGACGCAGGAGGATATCTTTATCTAGTACCATACCCCTCTGTCAACTGCACCTATCTTTTATAGAAAGCAGCATGGAAAGCGACAGTCATAAATAGCAGAAATGGTATGTGTTAGGTGGAACAAAGTAACCAAACAAACAAAGATGCAGGAGGATACCTTGTTTATATAGTTGTACCCCTCTGTCAACTGCACCTGTTTATATGTTTGGCAACATTACCAGGCTTCAGTATTTCGTCAAAGGCTGCTTCACAAAGTTGGCATAGAGTCCACTATGCAGGCCGGACTTAGGTGTCTTTCATCAAGGCTGCGTCTCGATTCACCTTGTTGGAGCTTTAGAGATAAGTCAGCACGCTTAAACTCCGCCATGCAAACAAACAAACCAGCGTTTCAGATCACGTGGAGTAGCCAGCCAATTGCTGACACGCGTTTCACCCCCTCGTTACTAGAGAAACAGGGTTTCCTCAGGGCTTGATGATTTGACTCCAAAAAGAGTGTTAATGGATCTATGACCTCTCTACCATTGGTATGAATGGCATGAATGAAAGACTTGATATGGCCTGTTTCCTATAGGATCTGTTCGTACTAAATTCTAATCTTATATAGGTCGTTTTTAACCCATTTTGTGTGTAAAAATGTCTTGCATATGGGTCTTTTTTCGTGGTACAATAGTATGTGCAATTGTTTTCTTTTTAACATAATAGGTCTGTATTGGTTTTATTTAGTTATCAGTATTTGTCATATTAAACTTTCACCTCCTACCATGGGCGGAGCATATGTGGATATAAAACTATTCACAGCATCTGTCAAATCATCAAGCCCTGAGGAAACCCCGTCTCTCTAGTGACGAGGGGGTGAAACTCGCGTCGGCAATTGGCTGGCTGCTCCACATTATCTGACACGCTGGTTCGTTTGCATGGTCGGAGAAGTTTAAGCGTGCTGACTTATCTCTAAAGCTCCAACAAGGTGAATCAAGACGCAGCCTTGATGAAAGACACCTAAGTCCGGCCTGCATAGTGGACTCTATGCCAACTTTGTGAAGCAGCCTTTGACGAAATACTGAAGCCTGGTAATGTTGCCAAACATATAAACAGGTGCAGTTGACAGAGGGTACAACTATATAAACAAGGTATCCTCCTGCATCTTTGTTTGTTTGGTTACTTTGTTCCACCTAACACATACCATTTCTGCTATTTATGACTGTCGCTTTCCATGCTGCTTTCTATAAAAGATAGGTGCAGTTGACAGAGGGGTATGGTACTAGATAAAGATATCCTCCTGCGTCTCTATCTTTTTGGCTTCGACTCCTTTCTTGCTACAGTTTGATTTCACATGCTTTAAGAACTTTGCTGCATATCAATTTTATCCTTGCTCATATCTGTGGCAGATCCCCTAAAACCTTGTTTAGAGTCTTTGTTACTATTAGGCACTAAAATTATCTTTGGAAAAGTATATATCGTCTGGATGATTTACAACTATTCTATCAGCACATAACAGGCTGCTAACATACTGAACCCTCTATTCAGCTCGGCTGAGCTCTAAGGGCATCATTTAATTGTATAAACCGCCTATGCTACTAATCGAAATGTGAATCTGTAAACAAGGTTTTCTTTTATATGATTAATGCTTCGAGCAAACAACATGCTACGCTTAGTATCATATTCTTTATATGCCATTTCTAGATACTAAATGTTAATGCTTAAGAGTTGACAAGTGAATATGCACAATAATAAGTAAACCTCATTTATAGATATCAGTTTTACTAAAACCCTAATGGGTCTGAGACATCGAGTTTGAGGTCTATAGTTTTGTGCCTATTCAGTTGTTGCATGCTTGAGGCTTTACCATAGCCCTGTGTACTTTAGGAAGTAATTCATTCTTGTCAACAGCTTGTCACCTCACATGGACCGGTCCGAGTAATATTTTTTTCTAGCATATGTAAATGCTTTGAGCTGTTAAAATTTGTAAAGCACTTATATTTTTAAAGTTTTAATATTTAACCACGACATCTACTGTATCCAGTGTATTTGGATAGGTTCAAACTAACGAGCCCAAGCTCGACGCGGTGTGTGAATAAATGTAACTCTTATTCAAATTCAAGACGTGTTGCTTTTTCTTTTTTAAAAGAGTGCTGCATTCCCAGTCTTTAACAGGTGATTTTATCTTAAAGCACCTTAATCTACCTTATATTGTGTATTATAATTATCTAATGGGTCTGCACCATTTACATTATAACAAAGTGGTATTTCATTTTATTTTTAAAATACCGAGCTAATTTATGCAACACTATTAATGAACTAGCAGGTTTTCCATCCACACTATTTTCAAAACTTATATATATATATATATATATAAAAATACACTTTATTAGGTACACCTTGCTAGTACCGGGTTGGAACCCCTTTTGCCCTCAGAACTGCCTTAATTCTTCGTGGCATAAATTCAACAAGGTGTTGGAAACATTCCTCAGACATTTTGGTCCATATTGACATGATAGCATCACGCAGTTGCTGCAGATTTGACGGCTGCACATCCATGATGCAAATCTCCCGTTCCACCACATCCCAAAGGTGCTCTATTGGATTGAGATCTAGTGACTGTGGAGGCCATTGGAGTACAGTGAACTTATTGTCATGTTCAAGAAACCAGTTTGAGATGATTTTAGCTTTGTGACATGGTGCGTTATCCTGCTGGAAGTAGCCATCAGAAGATGGGTACACTGTAGTCATAAAGGGATGGACATGGTCAGCATTTTAAAAAGGCTCAATTGGTACTAAGGGGACCAAAATGTGCCTAGAAAATATCCCCCACACCATTACACCCCCACCACCAGCCTGAACCGCTGATATAAGGCAGGATGGATCTATGCTTTCATGTTGTTTATGCCAAATTCTGAACCTACCATCTGAATGTCACAGATGAAATTGAGACCAGGCAACGTTTTTCCAATCTTCTCTTGTCAAATTTTGGAGTGCCTGTGCGAATTGCAGCCTGAGTTTCCTGTTCTTAGCTGACAGGAGTGGCACCCGGTGTGGTCTTCTGCTGCTGCAGCCATCTGCTTTAAAGTGAATGTAAATTTTGATGCTAAAGTGCCCGGTTTTTAAAAATTCGATTAAAAACAGGGGCACTTTAATTCATGAAAATTTCCATTTCACTCGTTGTGAAGAAATACTTACCTTTTAAACTTGACAGCAGCTCCAGCTTCCTCCGGTCGTCACAAGCTATTTCTGATTCAACGTCATGATTGGAGGAAGCCGGATTCCTCATTTTAGACCCAGGAAGAGGCTTTGCGACGACCGGAGGAAGCTGGAGCTGCTGTCAAGATTAAAAGATACATTTTTTTTTCACAATAGGAGTGAAATGTAAATTTTGATGACTTAAAGTGCCCCTGTTTGTAATCAAATTTTTAAAAACCGGGCACTTTAGCATAAAAATTTACATTCACTTTAAGGTTCGACATGTTGTGTGTTCAGAGATGGTATTATGCATACCTTGGTTGTAACGAGTGGTTATTTGAGTTTCTGTTGCCTTTCTAGAACCAGTCTGCCTATTCTCCTCTGACATCAACAAGGCATTGTCGTCCACACAACTGCCACTCACTGGATATTTTCTCTTTTTCGGACCATTCTCTTTAAACCCTAGATATGGTTGTCCTAAATGCATTGAGTTGCTTCCATGTGATTGGCTGATTATCAATTTGTGTTACAAAGCAATTGAACAGGTGTACCTAATAAAGTGGCCGGTGAGTGTGTGTATGTATGTATGTATGTATGTATGTATGTATGTTATGTAGATATGTATGTATGTAGATATGTATGTATGTAGATATGTATGTATATAGATATGTATATTGTACCAAAATACTATCAGATAAAAAGAACATATTCTGCTATGTGCAGAACATTGGAATGTGAAATATTCATATTTTCATGTCGGGTTAGCACACATGAGAATATGTTATCGAGTTTGCGCGTGAGTATTGTAAGTTTGGCTTTTTGCACCCGTCGGGTTAGCTCTCCACTTGTAATCTGGCCCTTAGTAGGTTAATCATTTATATTTGGACAACTTTTCTTCTGTACTTTACTGGAAGCAGTAAAGTAATCATTACCTTAAAGGAACATTAAACACTAAATAAATGCTTTATAAAATGATGCATTCAAAGAAAACATTAGTCCGAGAATAACATGTAGGTATATTTATTAAATCTTCATTAGCGGTATAAATATTGACAAAATAAGAGTAAAGTTTAAGTGTCTATAAAACAATGGGAGCTGCCATGTTGTAATTTAGGTTGCCTTTTCTGCTGCGGCCAGGGACAGTTATAAATAGGTCACTAGAGTGTACAGCCAATGGTTGTGTGAGATATAACAGTTTCTGCACTTCTATTTCTAACTGAAAAGCTCACAGTTTCAGAATGGAATTACACAAAAAGGGGACAAAACAAATAATTAAAGTTTATTGCAGAGGTTTTTTTTTAAAAAAAAAATATGATTTATCATTTTATATTACCATATCAAAGTCTTTAATATCCCTTTAATAATAATTTAAATATGTTATTTAACTAAAACATTAACATTATAGGTTTCACTTTAGTTTTTACTGCTTGTCCCTCTCTCCTCACACTTGGCTTCTTGTGCCGATCTATTCTACTCCAAACAATCTTCTATTCATTAAACTTCTTGAAACTTAGCACTTAAAGGACCATTACACACAGTAGAATTGCACAATTGACAAAAACATAATAAAAATACAATTAAATAGCACTAACTGTAATTAGAGGGTTAAATATCTGTGTGTGTTACTAGAAACAAAACGTTTATCAGACAACCACACACTATAAAAGTTTAAAAAAAAAAACCTCTTCCCTTGCTGTTATTTTTTTAACAAATCTATCATGCCCTGATGTCAGTAAAAAGGAAGGTTATATAGTACTTCCATTTCAAACTGCTTCTTATAAGCAAGAAACCAAGTATGAACCAAGTAAGAACAATTACTACTCATCAAACAATAAAATCTGCCCATATGACCACTTACTTCTTAACTTCTTCCACTGCTTCTGGTAGACGACGGCAGGTGGTTAGTAATAAGGCTACTGTAAGCTCAGCTGTGGCATCTGTCAAAACATCTGGTGTGTAGCCCACTCTGATTCCACTATGGAAAATAAAAGCAGATTACACTGTTACACTCAATCTTAGCTTATGGGTCCTAGGCAAAGTTACAGATTCATAGTGTACATTAATTTGCTCTGACGGTTTTCTGCAGCTGCAGTCCACTCTCTGTCCTACTCTGCACTCTCCGCAGCCAGCAAAATGCTACAGCCAATCCCTCTGCAGCCAGCAAAAAGCTACAGCCAATCCCTCTGCAGCCAGCAAAACGCTACAGCCAATCCCTCTGCAGCCAGCAAAACGCTACAGACACTCCCTCTGCAGCCAGCAAAACGCTACAGACACTCCCTCTGCAGCCAGCAAAATACTACAGCCATTCCCTCTGCAGCCAGCAAAAAGCTACAGCCACTCCCTCTGTAGCCAGCAAAAAGCTACAGCCACTCCCTCTGCAGCCAGCAAAACGCTACAGCCAATCCCTCTGCAGCCAGCAAAACGCTACAGACACTCCCTCTGCAGCCAGCAAAACGCTACAGACACTCCCTCTGCAGCCAGCAAAATACTACAGCCATTCCCTCTGCAGCCAGCAAAAAGCTACAGCCACTCCCTCTGTAGCCAGCAAAAAGCTACAGACACTCCCTCTGCAACAAGTAAAATTCTACAGCCCCTCCCTCTGCAACCAGTAAAATTCTACAGCCCCTCCCTTTGCAACCAGTAAAAAGCTACAATTTGAAATACAAATCACATTAAATGTTTCAGAATATATGGGGATACCACAGGGAAAAATCAGCTATTTAAAATACCAAAATAAAGCTAAAGCTATTCGTAAACAATTACGTTAATTAAAGCTGGTAAAATAGATCACTGGAAACAAATTAAAGTGGAAAAAATTTACAGTACACTATCCCGGAAAATGTCTGGCAACTAGCTTTTTTGTGCTAGCCCCTAGATATTGAATACATCTTTTATTGCTCTATTATATACAATTTAAAATTTTTTGAAAACAGTTAAATTACACATTCTGACTACACAATGACAATACAAAGGAATTATTCATTATTATAGGTAAAAAATACTCTAGTGCCCCATAATGCTAAACTAAAGGGAAATGGTGGTTGCACTTTATATTATCTAATCTGGTAGCTTTGCCTGTTTTGAGCGGTTACCTTGGGCTGTGTTTCTGAAACTGTCTGCCACTAAATTTTGATGATATAAAATTGTCCTCCACTTTACAGAGCAATTATTTCTATTCATACAATTATATTTGAACAAATTTGCTAGCTCAATATGTAATTATTTTAGATTCTCTGGCAAATGTATCCTCTCCCGCGAGTATTTTAATTGGTTGTTATGATCCCAACATTTTCACTGCACTCAAGCAGGAGTTGGAATGCAAATTTGAGCTTCTATAACTCTCACACATTGCACCTTAAAAAGGTACCCGAGCACCCTGAAGGATCCATGACTATTCTAACTATATGCATGCAGATGTTAGTGCACCTGCTATGAGCAAGAAACCACTGGTTAAAGAGTCACTGGAAACTAAGTAAGCAGCAGTGACCCAGGGTTCAGATCCCTGCTACTCAAAGGAACACTATAGAATTTGACATGAGAGCGTACACGGAAGCTGAGAGGTGTAAGAATACATTTACAGGTAATTACAGAAGAGCCCAGCATTAAGAATATAGGTGAGCTGCAACAGAAGTTTGCATTGCCAAGCGTGACACGAACCACTGACCTAGGGCATCTAAAATGTTGCAAAATGAGAATTATCTGTATTAGATAAATCGGTCATGCAGAGTGACAGAATGTGAAAGTAAACTGTACTTACAACATTACTATTATACTAGAGTCATTTTGTAAGGCCTTGATACATAATGATATACAAGTAATCATTTGCACTAAACCTTTACTAAATTTAGATATGCAAAATAAGTCTGAAGACAATTTGATGAAAATACAAGAACATATAAAACAAACATACCGCTTTTTAATCTCATCCAAAGCTAAATGATCAAATCCGACGGATAATGTGCTGATGACTTTAAGATTAGAACCTGTTGATTTAAACAAAACAATCGACTGGTCAAGGTAATTTTGTTGTAAGAAAATGTAATACATTTAGTACATTTTGAAACACTAATACAGTTTAAAAAAATATATTTTCTGTATATCATTTGCAGACAAGGTTGCATACATAAATTTATATATATATATATATATATATATTTCTGTTGGGGTACCTCAAGGCTCTGTCCTCGGTCCCCTTCTCTTTTCAATCTACACGTCATCATTAGGTTCCTTAATAAAGTCCCTTGGGTTTCAATATCATTTGTATGCCGATGACACCCAAATCTACCTCTCTGCACCAGACTTACCTGCTTCCTTACTAACCCGTGTCACTAACTGTCTTTCTCACATCTCATCTTGGATGTCCTCTCACTACCTTAAGCTAAATCTCTCCAAAACGGAATTCCTTATCTTTCCCCCTTCTTCCAATGCCTCCACCCCCAACATTTCTATAACTGTTGATAATTCCATCATTACCCCTACCCGCATGCCCGATGTCTTGGAGTCACACTTGACTCAGATCTTTCCTTCACTCCTCACATTCAGTCCTTGGCTAAAGCCTGCCGCTTCCACCTTAAAAACATCTCTAAAATTAGACATTTCCTTACACAAGATACAACTAAGATTGTAATCCACTCTCTCATCCTTTCCCGCCTCGATAACTGCAACTCCGTCCTCTCTGGTCTACCTAGCTGCCGCATAGTTCCTTTACAAACCATTATGAATGCCTCTGCCAGGCTCATCTTCCTTACTCGTCGCTCTTCATCTGCTGCACCTCTCTGCCAATACCTTCACTGGCTTCCTCTTGCCTCTAGGATTAAACACAAAATCCTCACTGTGACATACAAAGCTCTCAACTGCACTGCTCCCCACTACATTTCAGAACTTGTCTCCAGATACTCTCCCTCCCGTCCCCTTCGATCAGCTCAGGATCTCCTCCTCTCTTGTTACTTCCTCACATTCCCGTTTACAGGACTTCTTCAGACTGGCCCCTATCTTGTGGAACTCCCTGCCTTGCTCCATAAGACTCTCCTCTAGTTTTAACAGCTTCAAGCACTCCCTAAAAACTCTACTATTCAGGGATGCATACAACCAACACTAACCTTTCCTAACTCCATTGCTTTCCCCTTGAACCCCTTAGAATGTAATCCTTTGAGCCCAGCTGTTTGAAGATCGCCTTCATAAGAGCCAACTACAACAGTGAAACTCTCGGCAGGGCCCTCTACCCACTTGATCCCTACAAAAGCTATCCTGTATACCGACTATGTTTACAGCGCTGCGGAATCTGTTGGCGCTCTACAAATAACTTATAATAATAATTATATATATATATATATATATATATATATATATATATTGTAGAGAAAATAACTCGTGAAAACTATTTACAAATCTAGACAAGTCAGAAGACTTGTTTTTCCCACAGAAACTCTCCGATTACACTGTTTCCAATGCATCAAAGGATTCTGGGTAAGATATGCAAATGAAGTTCACAATGACTCACCTTTTTACTTTTAGCCTGCTTTTTAAGGCAGACTTACCTTTACGCCATAGCATCGCTGCATTACACAGCTTTTACACTTAGCTAGGGTTAGTACAGTGATTCAGACCAATCCCAGGACAGCTGTTTCGTGGTTTTTGCCACTCATCAGCTGGGAGTAGGTTGAATCACTGCTTGGTAAAGTTAATTTCTGGGGGAAATACAACAACAATTAAAATTATGGGGAGGCGAAAAGTGAGTTTAAAATCCTCCACTAAATCCAAAATGTAGAGAAAATAACTCATTGTGAAAACTATTTACAAATCTAGACAAGTCAGAAGACTTGCTTTTCCCACAGAAACTCTCCGATGACACCGTTTCCAATGCAGCAAAGGATTCTGGGTAAGATATGCAAATGAGGTTCACAACCTTTTTACTTTTAGCCTGCTTTTTAAGGCAGACTTCCCTTTACGCCATAGCATAGCCGCATTACACAGCTTTTACGCTTAGTTAGGGTTAGTACAGTGATTCAGACCAATTTAGTGGGGGATTTTAAACTCACTTTTCGCCTCCACATAATTTTAATTGTTGTTGTATTTCCCCCAGAAATGAACTTTACCAAGCAGTGATTCAACCTACTCCCAGCTGATGAATGGCAAAAACCACGAAACAGCTCTGTACTAACCCTAGCTAAGCGTAAAAGCTGTGTAATGCGGCGATGCTATGGCGTATAGATATATATATGTACACACACATACACACTATTTTTCTAGGGTATAAGAAATACATACCAGCTGTATCTAGAACCTCTTTATCAATCTTTTCTGATAATAGGCAAAATATCCCATGTGCTCCAGTGACTCCTTTCAGCAACTCTGCTCTGGGTATAGGGTCGTCTGAATCCCATTGCTGGACATCGCTAAAACCATAGGTAAAGAAAGTCCAGTTAAATTATAAAAGATAAAACATGTTATTTGAATTATGTAACATTTCTCAACCACTCACTCATGTCTAAATTGAGTCCCTTGAATCATAGAGTTACATGTAGTACAGCCAAGACATCTATAACAGCCCCTCTACTTGTTCCGGAAAAGGGGCTGTTATAGATGTCTAGGCTGTACTACATGTAACTCTATGATTTTTTAAGACATCCCCACACAAACCGGAGATTTGACATTAAATGTTACCTATCATGCACCACCACATATGTGGTATATCTTTTGAATTGCACCTGTGGACAATTTTACGTGGGGAAAACTAGCGATAATATTTGCACCCGGATGGCCAATCATAGACATTCAATTCGAGAAGCCATTGATAAACAGAAAAGTGAATTACCGGTGGCTAAACACTTTATGAAACACAAGCACACAGTGAGCGACCTCAGATTCATACTTATCGATCATGTACCGCCCCTAAGGAGAGGAGGGGACAAAAATCAACATCTACTACAAATAGAATCAAAGTGGATCTTTAAACTAAGAACTCTATATCCCAATGGCCTGGACCACCAAATGGATTGGCAATGTTATTTGTAAATAAGTTGGTTGTATCGTTTCCATTAGTAGGTTAGAAGTTGTATATAGATTCAGTTTGTAGATTGTTCCCCTTATCTATGTGTAAATGATTTTTTCTACTACCTAGCTCTGGTAGTCTCCTATGCATCATATGTAGATCGCAGTCAGATTATGTGTTGGTCACCTATAAGTGAGAGTTCATCACAGCAGTATCATAAGTTTTTGTAATGAGCCGCCGGATGATCACTTTGGCCTGTTATATGTTGTATTTTGTATGACACGCCTATCTCCTTCTTGTTTGTATATCTTATGTTAACATGCCCGTGATGGAATGGTGTGTGTCCGTTTTAGATTTGTATTCACCAACATGCTTGTTTATTTACATTCTAGGTATTGACTGATGGGCTATTTTGTTTCATCCTACAAGTTGAGGCTACTAACAACGCCCATATACTCCCATTGGCTGGTAGGTTAATCTGTTCCACCCTCTTGATGACGTTATTAGTAAACGCCCATCACACTCACGTGGTAAATCATTTACTAACCTGGCTGACGTGTGTCACACGGCAACAACGTGATTGGTTGTATCAGTCTGGAATGTTGGTTTTCTCCTGATGGTTACGCCCACGACTCACATATTTGGCATCTTCGGTGTGATATGGCGCTGTGATGATTTAGCTTGAGTTCAACTTCACTGAATATTGTCAATTAATTATCTGTATAGATTGCTTTTGAAGTACACAGATGCTGGCGACTCAGAATCGATCATGTCCACCTCCATGCACACCCCATGGTTCCCGGCACTTGTGTCTAGTGCTTCAAATGTAGAACCTGAAACAGGAGCTACTGCACCAATCAGACCAACATTAGTCACCTTGGTCAAAACACCACAACAAACCAGCACCACTAAGGCTACTAGCCAAGCACATAGATACCCCAGCAGGGCCACCTCAAAAACCAAAAAGAAATAGGTGTGATCAATATTTCTGACACTGTCCTAACCCCAGCACAAATTTCCATACTTAAAAGGGACACTGAACCCAAATTTTTTCTTTCGTGATTCAGATAGAGCATGCAATTTTAAGCAACTTTCTAATTTACTCCTATTATCAATTTTTCTTCATTCTCTTGCTATCTTTATTTGAAAAAGAAGGCATCTAAGCTTTTTTTGGCTCAGACTCTGGACAGCACTTTTTTATTGGTAGATGAATTTATCCACCAATCAGCAAGGACAACCGAGGTTGTTCACCAAAAAATGGTCCGGCATCTAAACTTACATTCTTGCATTTCAAATAAAGATAACAAGATAATGAAGAAAAATTGATAATAGGCGTAAATTAGAAAGTTGCTTAAAATGTCATGCTCTATCTGAATCACAAAAGAAAAAAATTGGGTTCAGTGTCCCTTTAATAAAGGTCTCACTTTTGTACCTAGCACAAATTTTGATGTTTTTGCCACCATGATAGACATCAACCGCCTAGTACGCAAGTTTACTTTAAGGAAACATTTTTCTGGTTCAACACATGACACCTACCTTCCTCCCCCAATCCCTATCACACTAGACAGCAGTAACAAAGTTGGGTTATTATTTAAGGACCTATGTGACTTTAATGTTCTGATTTCATTACAGGATAATGCAGTATGCCCCACTATCTCAACCCATGATTTTCCACATAAAGATCGCTCTTACTTTTAACCAGTGCAAGCCAGAAGTACTAGCATCAAATTATACCAAGATGCAGTACAGAGAGACATCTTATTACTAAATGACACTCTGACACAGTTACATTTCAGCACCAAACATAACATCTCCCACTTAGAAAGGTTGGCGCTGAAACAGTTAGAAGCAAATCAAGACATTGTGGTCACCAAGCCGGACAAAGGGGGGGGCAGCAGTGGTCCTAAATAAAATTGATTACATTAATGAAGCTACCTCCCAACTGAGTGACCGTAATGTCTATACCAGACTAAGTCTCGATCCTACCCACACATTCAGAAGAGAACTACTGTCTTTCCTGGACACGGCCCTGGAAAAAGGGTTACCTCACTAAGGAGGTGGTAAACTATCTACTAATAGATGACCCTCTAATACCCACTTTCAGACCCTCCAGAAACCACCAGGTAGGCCAATTGTGGCCAGTATGGGCTCCCTTTGTGAGAGACTAGGAGCCTGGTTGGTCTCAGCCCTTCAACCGATAGTCATGTCCCTACCAGGCTACATAAGAGATAGTGCCCATCTGCTACAACAGCTAGAGAATGTCATTTGGCATTTATGGCTCACCATCAATGTAACAGCCCTTTACTCTAGTATCCCACACAATAAGGGCCTCGAGGCAATGGGCCACATGATTAGGAGATACACATCCTATTCTGAGGAATACATGTGTTTTTTGGTTTCTGCAGCCAGATTTTTACTAACGCACAACTACTTTGTCTTTGGGGGGGATTTCTACCTGCAAAGATGCGGGACAGCCATGGGGGCTAAATTTGCCCCGGCATATGCCAATCTTTACATGGGCTGGTTAGATTATAACCGCATTGTTGCAGACGATTTCCCCTTCGGAGACAATGTAGTTGTGTATGGTCGATATATAGACGACCTAATTGTCTTTTGGAATTCGAATTGGTCACAAATCGTGGACCCATTAATAAATATGTTAAATAATAATGATCTTAATCTCAGATTCACATACAATGTGGAACAATACACCATTCCTTTTCTAGATCTCCAGCTTTCCATAAATAATGACAACAGGGTAATCTCTACAATATATAGAAAATCTCTGGCATGAAACACGATTTTAAGGGCAAATTCCTGCCATGTCAAACATATTACTAGAGGTATACCCAAAGGCCAGTTCATTAGAGCACAAAGAAATTTCTCTAGTTTGACAGAATACCGAATTCAGGCCAATCTTCTTAAAACATGCCTACAAGAGAGAGGATATAATAAGAGCCCTAACCAGAATAGCTAATGAAGTTGAAAAAATAGATAGACATGCTTTACTTTCTGGCACCAACAACAAAAAACCCAAGGAGTCAGTAAACACAGACACTATAGCGTTTTCCACTCAATACAGCAGGCAATTCCATAACATTTGGGAGACAAAGTTAGAAAAAAAATACTTTTTCAATAAACCAGCCCAGCCTCCTAATTGACTTACAGCAGTGAAAGGCTTATTTAGATGTGGCCATACTTGTAAGACCTGTTCCTAAACTAAAAAGACTGATCAATTTAAATCCTCTCAAACAGGACAAATTTTCAATATCAACAATAGGATTGATTGCACTAGTGATCATATGGTGTACCTCATCACATGCCAGCAGCGCTCCCTTCAATACGTGGGCACAATGACACGCCCCCTAAAAGATTGAATTAGGCAGCATTTGCTGTCTTTGGATGAGAAAACCCCCAAGACACCAGTGGCCAAACATTTTCGCTCCCATGGCACTCGTGTCAAACATCTCTTTCAGTTTGTGGGTATAGAATATATCAGGAGAGATATTAGAGGGGGAGATAGAATAGCCAAACTACTTAGGAGAGAAGCTTATTGGATTTTTACCCTGCAAACCAAATTTCCTAGGGGTATAAATAAGAGATATGACAGACTTATTTATAGATGAATTCCCTATACTTCTATCTTTGATTTTAATATGCTTATCTCCCCTTCTTTCTATCTATTATCCCCCCTAGACATGACCATTATGTCATCTTTATTATCGTCTAGGTACACTGTAGCTTTCCTCTTTAGGTTTTTCTGTATCTATATACTGATCTTATTTTAGTCATAAGAATGTTATGTAGTTCAAATATAATCTTTTATTTTATTTTTGCTTTATGCATATTACTTTTTAACTGTTTATTATTTCTTTTTGTTTTCTCATTTTGTAACGCCTCATTTGCCATAACTCTGTATAATTTTCTTTTAATCATTATTCCTTATTTAGCTTAAGCAATTACATATGTTTTTCTCTGGTTTTTCACGCTACCCAGTTTGTTTCACTATATACTTATGAATTTTCCCTTTGTGGTCGCTAAAACCTAGTTATTGTTATTTTTTACCATTGTTTAAATTGTTATTTCCCTGGCACTATAATAGCCAGTGCTTCCCATAGCGGACTCTTTTTTTTTTTCTTCTTCTTTCTTATTGGGGCCTATTTAACAAAGGTCTGTCGGACCTGATCCGACAGTGCGGATCAGGTCCGACAGACCTCGCTGAATGCGGAGAGCGATACGCTCTCCGTATTCAGCATTGCACCAGCAGCTCTTGTGAGCTGCTCGTGCAACGCCGCCCCCTGCAGATTCGTGGCCAATGGTCCGCCAGCAGGAGGGTGTCAATCAACCCGATCGTACTTGATCAGGTTGAATTGCGGCGATGTCTGTCCACCTGCTCAGAGAAGGCGGACAGGTTTTAGACTGCTGCTTCATAACTGGTGTTTCTGGCGAGTCTGCAGGCTCACCAGAAAAAGGGCCCTCAAGCTCCATATGGAGTTTGATAAATGGGCCCCATTATCTTTATTTATTATATCATTTTTTTGTTCCACACAGTAATAATACTTACTGAGCGCTCTTTTCACTATTTAAATGTATTACCCTTGTGCGCATTTTATATGTTAGAGGCAATACTTAGGAATTATTTTGTCATTTTTTTGGTTATAATTAGTTAATCAATATGTATTTGAATTCACTTTGTTAATGTATCAGTCACGTTTTTCACTTTATGCACACGTTTGTTACATATTGAGTAATTTCACTCACTCTCACTAATATTTTTATTGATCAATGAATAGTATATAAGTGCTCACTTAGTGAACACCTGTAGATCTCTGATGAAGTGCATCTGAGCATGCGCGAAACGCGTCAGATCCTTTGCACCTACCCTGTACACTGAATAGTGTTCCACCTGGAATAGCTTGAATTCTATGAGTCCTGGAATAGCTTGAATTCTATGAGTTATTGATTCTATGAGTCCTTGTTCTTTCCTGGTCTACAAGTTTATGGCAGAGCTTGCCGGAGGACCTGAATCCCACATTGAGCACCCAGCTCTGTTCCCGGCAGTGGCGATATTGGCTGCATTTCCCCGACAAAGGTGAGCATCAACCTTCACTCTGCGTACCTCTCGGAAGTCACAAGGAGTAGGAGCCCAGGCGCGGCACCTGCTGGAACTTTTTTCACATACAGACGGGACGCACCCGGCATAGCAGCTACAGAGAGCTTGCTTTGTTGTTATACACAACACACAGGAGTCGGACTTCCTTCTCGCAGGACAGGTAACTTTGCTTGCCAGTTTTGCAGCACGAAAGCCAAGACCCAGAGGTACGTGTCTTTGTACAAACATAACTGAATGGGGGTATATGCAGCCATCATTTTGCAACAGTGTTTAGCTCATTGAGAACACAATTACGTGTCTATTTATACTGCACCACGTCTAGTGCAGCGCCTTAAATTATTACAACACTGCTGGGATATACTTTGATTGGACTGTGTCTAATTTCCTTTCTTTGTTTTTGAAGTACCACAGGTAGTTATATGAAGCTCTAATAGAGATATAAGTTATATGTTATTTTCAGTTATCTCCTCTATTATGAATGTGAGAGCCCACATGGAGTTTAAGTTGTTGTATGTACACACCTATGTTTTTAGCACATAAACAGCCCTGTTTAAATTGATGTTTTAAGTTTGTTTACTGATTGTACTGGTCAGTACAGAAACTATGTACAGTATAAGTTTGTTTTCTTGTGTTTATTAAGCATATGTCTCACATTCTTAACAGTTATGGGCTGTTATTCTCTGATTGGCGGTGGTGTTATAAACACTGTTTGTTTCTCACAATTTCACTTGGTCTGATGAAGGGGTGATTTATCCCCAAAACGTCACTGATTTTTGATGTGCCAATAAAGCACTTTTTGCACAAATCCAGTGAGTGCATGCCTCTTTTGGAGTTATATATATATATATTAAAAAACAAAAATAAACAAAACACAAATTAGGTACTAGCAGTCAGCTGCCAGTACCACAGATGGCTGCTGCTAATGGGAGGGATCAGGGAGGATCACTAGACTGCAGAAAAAAAAACAAAAAAAACCCCTAAACTGCATACTGGCTAATTGTCTGCCATTACCTAAGGTGGTAGGAATGAGTGTGGGTGGGGGAGTAAGAGAGCTGTTTGGGAGGGGATCATGGAGAGAGTTAGGGTCTGGTAGGAAGGCAATACCTACATTAATATAGTATTTCCTTTACTAGCAAATTAATTAACCCCTTCACTGCCAGTAATTTCATAAGTGTGATGTGCAGCTACAATTAGCGGCCTTCTAATTACCGAAAACCAATAGCAAAGCCATGTATGTCTGCTATTTCCCAGAGGGGCTTTTACAATCATTTTTGTCATGATTGCACAACCAGTAAGTAAATAATTTCAGTGAGAAACCAAAAGTTTGTGAAAAAGTTAACAATATTTTTTTATAGGATTGCATTTGCTGGTAAAATGGTGGCATGAAATATACCAAAATGGGCCTGGATCAATACCTTGGGTTGTCTATTTATACTAATATAAAGTTTTGACAGGTAAATAAAAAAAACAAAAAAACAAGGCTCTATTTCTATTTAAATGGAGTGATAGAAAAAATGCTAAAAATTCTCTGGTATGTTTAACAAGTTTCCCCCTGAAATTCCCAGTAGCGAAAGGGTTAAAACATGTTTGACTTAAAGGGATTTTTGGTCATCTAGCTGCCAGTAGTGCAATGCTGCTCCTTCAGCAAAGGATAACAAGAGAAGCAGATTTGATAATAGAAGTAAATTGGAAAGTTGTTTAAAATTGTATGTTCTATCCAAATTATAAAAGAAAATTCTGGGGTTTCCCGTCACTTTAACCCTTTGAGCGCTAATGACGGCTCTGAACCGTCACAGAGTTTCCCACTCTGGTGCTAATGATGGCTCAGAGCCGTACTAGCACTCTCCCACCTTGAGGGAGATCTGGGGGCTCCCACCCGCTCCTACCCTGGCGATCGTGCCTGTAGAGTGACGGGCATCGCCGGTGCTTTCCGTTTTGCGTGGCAACGTCACTATGCAACTTTATTTATACTTAACAATGTTAAGTATAGGAGCAGAGGGCATGCTGCTTAGAAGCCTGTATCTCAGGCATCTAAGCAGCTATAGACCCCCCAATCGCCTAACCTTTCCAACAGTGTAAGTCTTGGGGGGGGTCTGAAAAAAATAAAACAAAGTTTAAAAAAAATTGTTCAAAAATAAAAAAAACATTAAAAAATCTTAGCACCCAGGTGGGAAAGTGCTTAGCACTCAAAGGGTTAAAGAAAAAATAAACACAAAGTGCAAAACTAAAGCTACGAAGGGACAATGTCTTTATAACCTTTGTAATTACTATATTACACATTTAATGTTATCCAACACCACTTGTGAGTCATGACAGCTTGCACAAGAAATCATTAATCTCACATAGGAAAACAGATCAAACAATCTAAATCAGTTTAGCACCTAAGAAGCTGCATATTAAATAAAACATTAAAGGGACAGTAAAGTCAAAATTAATTGTCATGATTCAGATAGACTAGAGCATGCAATTTTAAAAAACTTTCCTTCTGTTATCTAATTTGAGTCGTTATCTTGGTATCTTTTATTAGAGTAAAACTATATAGTGTGCACGTGTCTTTAGAACTCTATGGCATGAGTGTTTTGCAACATTATTTGTAGCTTTGTTATACAATGTTGCAAAACACTACTGCCATAGAGTACTAAAGAGACGTGCACACTCCTGAGCCTACCTAGTTTTACTCTTCAATGTAAGATATCAAGAGAATTAAACAAACTTGATAACAGAAGTAAATTGGAAGGTTGTTTAAACTTGCAAGCTCTATCTGAATCATGGAAGTTTAATATTGCCTTTACTGTCCCTTTAACAAGCTCTAGCCAGGGAAAGCATTTTACAGGGAACGGTTTTAGAATCAGGCGGAATTTTGACATTTGCATTTGACTTTCAACTACACAGGGGCACAAATGCAGCTGTAATAGAAAAAATACATGTATTTTGCAACAATGTGCAATAATAAGGTTAATGTTCATGTTTTAATGTTATTGCTAAGTGAGGCACTCACATTTCAGCTTGAGACAGCAGTTTCTGCCCCTCTGGTGGTATCCTCCTTGTCACAAACACCTTCATGAGCTGCTGCGCTGCTTTCATAGCAAATTATGATCCAGACCTCCAGCACAAGAGGAAGTGGAGGGCAGAATGGGGAGGAGCTGTGCTGACTTACACAAGCTTAAATGGACTTTCCTTGGTTTTTAAACCAAACCTAAACATGATGCTTTACTGCCATCTAGTGTTTACTTAACGGAACAATACATTTTTTACAGCACATGCCAGTCAGGCTCATTCATTCTTTACAGTTTGCTTTTTTTACAAATACATCTTTGTGCTAATACTGTTTAGTTATATTACTACTTTCTGTTGCCAGCACAGACCGTTTCATTCCTCATTACAGATTATATTGTTCTGGCCAACCAAGTGTACATAACCTACACATGTTTAAAGGGATAGTCTAGTCAAAATTAAACTTTTATTATTCAGACAGAGGATGCAATTTTAAGCAATTTTCTAATTTACTCCTATTATCAATTTTTCTTCGTTCTCTTGATATCTTTATTTTAAAAAGCTGGAATGTAAGCTTAGAAGCCAGCCCATTTTTGGTTCAGCATCTGGATAGCGCTTGCTGATTAGTGTCTAAATGTAGCCATCCAATCAGCAAGCGCTATTCAGGTGCTGAACCAAAAATGGGCTGGCTCCTAGAATTACTTTCCAGCTTTTTTAAATAAAGATACAAAGAGAACAAAGAAAAATTGATAATAGGAGTAAATTAGAAAGTTGCTTAAAATTGCATACTCTGTCTGAATCATGGACATTTATTTTTGACTAGACTATCCCTTTAAGTTTACTGCAAACAACTTCCTTGTACCACCACCAAGGAAGGAGCTTCTTTGAGAAGCCTAATGGTCTATTTGTCCCTGCAAAGATACTATTTAGATTGTTGTGCAGTTTTTAAAACAAGGACTACAGAATATATGTAATGTTTTTGTAAAACTACATAAAACGTTTTTTCTTACCTTATAAATAGGGTTCCCAGCTATCTTCTACAAAATGTTCTGGACAATCTGTAGGTGACTGTGCACTATGTGGGGTGGGGGGTCATACAATGCCCCTCCTTAAAAACTTATACCTTAGCCACCACTTATGATCTTGCCATGGATATTTTTCACAACTGAACAGTCATCTTGCTGCTTGACTGTGAATAACATCCAAGTCAATAATTTTACCTTTTATAGTGATTTGACCCCCTTGACTGTCCCTCACTTTTACATTTAGTTAACACTCATGGACTTTAAGAAACTGTTTATTTTTTGGGTCCAGTATTTTTGTAAAGATATTACTGGACAGTCTGCTAAAATACTGGACACCTGGCAGGGGCAACATTACATATAAACCTGCATGCTTCACTAATGAACTATAATAATATAATAAAGTTACAAATAGAAAAATGAGTATAGACTAAAACATAAAAGTGAGTGACAGCTTTTTCTGTGCTTTATTTTTATGTACTTCTCTGTTTTATTTGCCTGTGCTTGTATTATTTCATTTTTAAAACATTCTGGGCCAGATTACGAGTGGCGCGTTAACAGCTACGCACGAGTGGAAATGGGTTTTATCATGGGTGTTTGTGAGCGTTGGGTTTACTGATCGTATTACAAGAAAGTAAATGCAATTGTGCTAGAATGATTATCGAGTCCTTAGAACTCTAGTTAACTGTTTCGCGAAACAAAAAAATATCACAAAACACATAAAAATACATTACAAAGTACAGTTAAACTCATAATAACACTATCTGATAAAAATTATTAAAAAAATTGCATAAAAAAGTTATAAGGGTTCAAACATATATCTATGTTTATAGGTGTGTACATATGTATTTATATGTGCATATATGTATTTACAGACATATATAAACACATAAAAACCCATGTACATATATATAGACATATATATCAGTGCATTGGAGCCCTTTTCAGTTAAGTAGATGAAACATTCATATTTAATAGTGTTTAACTGTGTATTTACTGTAAATATTTTACATTCCAAAGTTCTGCACATAGTAGAATATGTTCTATGTATTATCTGTATATATCTATACCTATATATAATCATATATATAAATATAGGCATAGAATCAAATAAGAATACAGTAGCAGATGACGGTTAAAACAACTTCTTTATTTCAACATCTTAGGTAAAATCATCCATGGGTCACACAGACGATAATTGCAGCAAATCCGCTAACATGTTTCGGCCCTTGCACATGCTTAGTCGGAGCTGGTGCCTCAGTAAGTGTGCATATAAAAAGACTACACAATTTAATAATTTATTAAATTAATGGTGCCCAACACACAGATTTGATGATGCTTTTTATTTCAGATATGTTTGTAAACGTAGAAAGAGAAATTATAACAACAACAAAAAATAACAACTGTGTGTTGCATATACATTTTCATAATCTAGGATGCTTTCAACCATTTAAACATTTCAGCAACAAAAAATATTTTGTCTAATTTTCAATGAGGTTTTCAAATCCCTAATCATATGGTGACTTTGTTTTTTTATTAAACCATCTATATACACAAAATATAACAGTAATAACAATCAAGTGTACACACAAAATAAGTATTGAAAATGTGAAAGCTAAGACAATCAATACACTCCCTGAATCATGCTGGATATATTCCCTCTGTTGTCAGATTTTTATATGTAATTACTTAGGAAATATGCATGAATGATTTTACAATATTAGCACATGATACAACTGCAGTATAACTGCAAAACATGGTAACTATTACATAGGCTATATAATAGTTACCTGTAAACTTGTAGCTTTTCTACAGGTTTGTCTGTGATAGGATACCAGCATATGCCATAGGCTATGGAATAGTTATCCTGAAAACTTGTAGCTTTTCTACAGGTTTGTCTGTGATAGAATACCAGCATATGCCATAGGCTTGTCAGGGTGCCAGGAATCAAACTGAGACGAGAAGTGCAAAAATAATCACACCTTTATTAAAAAGCAAAAAATAATAAAAAGTCCACAAGTCAAATAACAAGACAGGAATCAAAACCAGAGCTGGTAGTCAGACGAGCCAAGTCAGAAGCCAAAGCGAGTAGTCAGACGAGCCGGAATCAGGAACAAGGAGAACAGCAGAGTTAGGAACAAGCCAGGGATCAGGAACCAGGAGGGACGGCAGACAGCCAGGTAATACACAGGAGCTCTCACAAACAGGTCTGAGACAACGCAAGGGCAAAGCATACTGAACAGAGACCCTTTAAATAATAAGTGATGACATCACAATTCTGAGACTGCATCCTGTCTCACACGGATGATGTACACCAGTCTGGCCATAAAAGGAAGTGCAGGAAATGAGCAGCATCACACAGTATGCACCAGAGTCAGCAAGAGAGGTGAGTAAAATGGCTGCCAGCAGCACATGGCAAAAAAGACAGGGAAAAAACCCTGACAGTACCCTCCCCTCAACCAACCCTTCCCCCCGGTAGGACAAAAGGCTTATTGGGGAAACGGGCATGGAAGGCACGGAGGAGGGCAGGAGCATGAACATCAGAGGAGGGAACCCATGAACGCTCCTCCGGACCGTAGCCCCTCCAGTGAACCAAATACTGTACGCGGCCCCTGGACATACGAGAGTCAATAATGCTGCTGACCTCATACTCCTCATGTTTGTCAACAAAGATAGGACGGGGACGAGGCAACACAATGGTAAACCGATAACAAACCAATGATTTCAAGAGGGAGACATGAAAAACATTGGAGATGCACATTGCAGGAGGAAGGTCAAGAGCGTAGGCCACAGGATTGACCTGTCGGAGTATTCGAAAAGGACCAACATAATGGGGAGCCAGTTTATTGGAAGGCACACAAAGGTTCAAGTTGCGGGAGGATAGCCAAACTCTCTCACCAACCTGGTAGGAAGGCGCGGGAAACGCCTACGATCAGCCTGGAACTTTTGGTGCTGCATAGAACGATGAAAGCAATCCTGAATCTGCACTCATGTGGAACGGAGTTGCCGGAGATGCTCCTCCAAAGTCGAAATACCCTGAGACATGAATGAATCTGGCAACAAGGATGGTTGAAACCCATAATTCGCCATGAACGGGGATAACTTGGAGGAAGCATTAATAGCACTATTACGAGCAAACTCTACCCAAGGTAACAGTTCAGACCAATTATTGTGGTGATCCGAGACATAGCAACGGAGGAACTGTTCCAGAACTTGATTAGACCATTCCGCAGCCCCATTGGATTGAGGGTGATATGCAGAGGAGAAGGAAAGCTGGATCCCCATTTGAGCACAAAAGGAACACCAAAATCTGGAGACAAACTGGATACCCCGGTCCGACACTATCTCCTTGGGTAACCCATGTAAATGGAAGACCTCCCAGGCAAAAACTGAAGCAAGCTCCTGAGCGGTAGGCAACTTCTTCAGGGGAATGCAATGTGACATTTTAGAAAAACGGTCAACCACCATAAGGATAACAGTATTGCAATTGGAAACAGGGAGCTCGACAATGAAGTCCATGGAAAGATGTGTCCAAGGATGCTCACCACAAGCAATAGGTTGAAGAAGACCCACAGGAAGACGTCGAGGAGTCTTATTCTGTGCACAAACTGAGCAGGAGGCAACATATGCAGCAACATCAGAACGAAGACCTGGCTACCAGAATTGTCGAGTGACAGACCAAATCATTTGGTTCTTGCCTGGGTGACCTGCGGCTTTAGGATAGTGGTAAGTGTGTAAAAGTTTAGTTCGAAGATTCTCAGGAACAAAACACTTACCACTAGGTTTCTCAGGAGGTGCATTGGTTTGTGCAGCCAGGATCTCCTCCCCCAAGGGAGAAGTCAAATTAGTACGTATGGTAGCCAAAATATGGTCAGGAGGTATAACTGGAGTAGGTACAGACTCCTCCTTGGACAGAGGCGAAAATTGTCGAGACATAGGACATCATTAATAAATTCCTGGAAAACAGCAGGAGCATTACATAGGCCAAAGGGCATTACAAAATACTCATAATGCCCGCTCCTGGTGTTAAATTATTTTTTCCATTCGTGGCCCTCCTTGATCCTAACGAGATTGTACACTCCTCTCAAATCAAATTTAGTAAAGACCGTAGCTCCCTTGAGGCGGTCAAAGAGTTCCATAATGAGCGGAATAGGGTAAGCATTCTTAATAGTAAGACGATTAAGACCCCTATAATCGATGCATGGTCTTAACTCGCCACCCTTTTTCTTCACAAAGAAGAAGCCAGCCCCTGCAGGAGAGCAGGATTTGCAGATGATCCCCCGCGACAGAGCATCGGAAACATACTCCTCCATAGCACAATTCTCTGCAACAGACAGAGGGTAAACCCAGCCCTGAGGAGGAATGGCTCCGGGTTGCAGGTCTATGGCACAATCGTAAGACCGGTGAGGAGGCAACGTACCGTAGCAAGCCAGGAATCAAAACCAAAGCTGGTAGTCAGACGAGCCGAGTCAGGAGCCAAAGCGAATAGTCAGACGAGCCGAGTCAGAAGCCAAAGCGAGTAGTCAGACGAGCCGGAATCAGGAACAAGGAGAACAGCAGAGTCAGGAACAAGCCAGGGATCAGGAACCAGGAGGGACGGCAGACAGCCAGGTAATACACAGGAGCTCTCACAAACAGGTCTGAGACAACGCAAGGGCAAAGCATACTGAACAGAGGACCTTTAAATAATAAGTGATGACATCACAATTCTGAGACTGCATCCTGTCTCACATGGATGATGTACACCAGTCTGGCCATAAAAGGAAGTGCAGGAAATGAGCAGCATCACACAGTATGCACTAGAGTCAGCAAGAGAGGTGAGTAAAATGGCTGCCAGCAGCACATGGCAAACAAGACAGGGAAAAAACCCTGACAAGGCTATGGAATAGTTATCCTGAAAACTTGTAGCTTTTCTACAGGTGTTTGTGTGATAGGATACCAGCATATGCCATAGGCTATAGAATAGTTATCCTGTAAACTTGTAGCTTTTGTACAGGTTTGTCTGTGATAGGATACCAGCATATGCCATAGGCTATAGAATAGTTATCCTAAAAACTTGTAGCTTTTCTACAGGTGTTTGTGTGATAGGATACCAGCATATGCCATAGGCTTTAAAATAGTTATCCTGTAAATGTGTAGCTTTTGTACAGGTTTGTCTGTGATAGGGGATACCAGCATATGCCATAGGCTATTGTATAGTTATCAAGTAAACTTGTAGCTTTTCTACAGGTGTTTGTGTGATAGGATACCAGCATATGCCATAGACTATTGTATAGTTATCCTGTAAACTTGTAGCTTTTGTACAGGTGTTTGTGTGATAGGATACCAGCATATGCCATAGACTATAGTATAGTTATCCTGAAAACTTGTAGCTTTTGTACAGGTTTGCCTGTGATAGGGGATACCAGCATATGCCATAGGCTATAGTATAGTTATCAAGTAAACTTGTAGCTTTTCTACAGGTGTTTGTGTGATAGGATACCAGCATATGCCATAGTATAGTTATCCTGAAAACTTGTAGCTTTTGTACAGGGTTGTCTGTGATAGGGGATACCAGCATATGCCATAGGCTATAGTATAGTTATCAAGTAAACTTGTAGCTTTTCTACAGGTGTTTGTGTGATAGGATACCAGCATATGCCATAGACTATAGTATAGTTATCCTGAAAACTTGTAGCTTTTGTACAGGGTTGTCTGTGATAGGATACCAGCATATGCCATAGGCTTTTAGAATAGTTATCCTGAAAACCTGTAGCTTTTGTACAGGTGTTTGTGTGATAGGATACCAGCATATGCCATAGGCTATAGAATAGTTATCCTGAAAACCTGTAGCTTTTTTACAGGTTTGTCTGTGATAGGATACCAGCATATGCCATAGGCTATAGAATAGTTATCCTGAAAACTTGTAGCTTTTGTACAGGTTTGCCTGAGATAGGGGATACCAGCATATGCCATAGGCTATAGTATAGTTATCAAGTAAACTTGTAGCTTTTCTACAGGTGTTTGTGTGATAGGATACCAGCATATGCCATAGTATAGTTATCCTGAAAACTTGTAGCTTTTCTACAGGTTTGTCTATGATAGGATACCAGCATATGCCATAGGCTATAGAATAGTTATCCTGAAAACTTGTAGCTTTTGTACAGGTTTGCCTGTGATAGGGGATACCAGCATATGCCATAGGCTATAGAATAGTTATCATGTAAACTTGTAGCTTTTGTACAGGTTTGTCTGTGATAGGATACCAGCATATTTCATAGGTTATAGTATAGTTATCAAGTAAACTTGTAGCTTTTCTACAGGTGTTTGTGTGATAGGATACCAGCATATGTCATAGTCTATAGCATGGTTATACTGAAAACTTGTAGCTTTTCTACAGGTGTTTGTGTGATAGGATACCAGCATATGTCATAGTCTATAGCATGGTTATACTGAAAACTTGTAGCTTTTCTACAGGTGTTTGTGTGATAGGATACCAGCTTATGCCACCACGAAGTTGGATTTGTAGTTTATGATGGGACCAGAAAATTTCACTTACTGAGGCAGATTACCTTGTTTTAGCTATGGGCCTGGGCTCTCTTATGTTTCAGGGGAGTACCCCTCCCATTCTAACCTTTACAACTACAGTAGCATGATTACTACATACCATGCAATCGTTATTCTTCCTATGCCTGTAGATCTCTTTAGATCAATTCTCTTATTGTAAGCCATTACGGAAGCCTGTTGATAAAGCTCTGCATCTTTATACTGGGAGCGCCATCTTGGTGCGCATGTATTGTTGCATCCTGCGACAGAAGCAGTGCGCTCTTACAGATCAGTCACATTGTGCTCTTTATTGTGCTTGCTAAACTGAAGTGCATGATAATTGGCTTGTCAAGAAGACAACAATATCACTGATCTGTGAATATGCACCACTTTTGCCGCCGGGTAAAAGAATACTTACATTCCAAGATGGCCCAGTGGGAAGATACAGAGATTCACTAACTGGCACATTTGAAGGGTCAAACTAAGATTATGGGGCCTATTTATCAAGCCGTCAACTATGCTGCATTCGCCGGCACCAATACGCTCGCCTAACATTGCTGCCGCGGACCTGAATACACTCTCCATATTTAACAAAAAGCTGTCAAAAAGCCGCGCACTAAGTACGGGGTAATGAGCAGCGGACTGTTGTTAACTAACAGTCATTGATATCGCTGCTCTTCAGCTTTTTCCCAGCTTTATTTGTATACTGTCACTAAGCACCGCCACTATACTAAAATGTTTAACGCCTATTCCGCCGCTCCCTGACCCGCCGCAACTAAATAAAGTTATTAACCCCTAAACCGCCGCTCCCGGAGCCCACCACAACTCTAATAAATGTATTAACCCCTATCCCTCCGCTCCCGGAGCCCACCGCCACCTACATTATGTTGTTAACCCCTAATCTGCTGCCCCCTACACGGCCGCCCCCTACATTATGTTATTAACCCCTAAACCGCCAGCCCCCCACATCGCCATAAACTAAATTAACCTATTAACCCCTAAACCTAGCAACCCGCTATCTTTATATTAAATATTAACTCATCCCTATCTTATAATAAATTTAAATTTACCTTTAAAATTAAATTAAACTATATTAAATTATTAATTAATCTACCGTAAATTTTATACTAAAATTACAATAAACTATATTAAATTAATAAATAATCTACCCTAACTTTTATACTAAAATTACAATAAACTATATTAAATTAATAATTAATCTACCCTAACTTTTATGCTAAAATTACAATAAACTATATTAAATTAATAATTAATCTACCCTAACTTTTATTCTAAATTTACATTAAACTACAAATTAAATTAACTATATTATATATATTTAAACACCTAACCCTACTCAAATAATTAAAATCTACACTAAAAAATTACAAAGTTACAAAAAACTAACAACTAAGTTACAAAAAATAACAAACACTAAGTTACAAAAAATAAAAAAGAATTATCAAAGATTTTAACTAATTACACCTAATCTAAGGGCCCTATTATGAAAATAAAAAAGACCCCCAAAATAAAAAAAAAACCTAACCTACAATAAACTACAAATAGCCCTTAAAGGGCCTTTTGCGGGGCATTGCCCCAAAGAAATCAGCTCTTTTACCTGTAAATAAAAAATACAAATACCTCCCCCAACAGTAAAACCCACCACCCACACAACCAAACCCCCAAATAAAATCCTAATCTAAAAAAACCTAAGCTCCCCATTGCCCTGAAAAGGGCATTTGGATGGGCATTACCCTTAAAAGGGCATTTAGCTCTATTGCTGCCCAAAGCCCTAACCTAAAAATAAAACCCACCCAATACACCCTTAAAAAATCATAACACTAACCCCAGAAGATTCACTTACAGTTTTGAAGATCCGACATCTATCCTCCAAGAAGCCGGCAGAAGTCTTCATCCAAGCGGCCAAAGTTTTCCTCCAAGCCTGCAGAAGTCTTCACCCAGACAGCATCTTCTATCTTCATCCATCTGGCGCGGAGCGGCTCCATCTTTGGAATGAAGGTTCCTTTAAATGACGTCATCCAAGATGGCATCCCTTAGATTCCAATTGGCTGATAGAATCAGCCAATCGGAATTATGGTTGAAAAAATCCTATTGGCTGTTGCAATCAGCCAATAGGATTGAGCTGGCATTATATTGGCTGATTGGAACAGCCAATAGAATGCAAGCTCAATCCTATTGGCTGATTGGATCAGCCAATAGGATTGAAGTTCAATCCTATTGGCTGATTGCAACAGCCAATAGGATTTTTTCAACCTTAATTCCGATTGGCTGATAGAATTCTATCAGCCAATTGGAATCTAAGGGACACCATCTTGGATGACGTCATTTAAAGGAACCTTCATTCCGAAGAAGCCGTCGATTGAAGAGAATGCTCCACGTCAGATGTCTTGAAGATGGAGTCGCTCTGTGCCGGATGGATGAAGATAGAAGATGCCGTTTGGGTGAAGACTTCTGCAGGCTTGGAGGAAGACTTTGGCCGCTTGGATGAAGACTTCTGCCGGCTTCTTGGAGGATGGATGTCGGATCTTCAAAACTGTAAGTGAATCTTCTGGGGTTAGTGTTAGGATTTTTTAAGGGTGTATTGGGTGGGTTTTATTTTTAGGTTAGGGCTTTGGGCAGCAATAGAGCTAAATGCCCTTTTATTTGGGGGGTTGGTTGTGTGGGTGGTGGGTTTTACTGTTGGGGGGGTATTTGTATTTTTATTTACAGGAAAAAGAGCTGATTTCTTTGGGGCAATGCCCCACAAAAGGCTCTTTTAAGGGCTATTTGTAGTTTATTGTAGGTTAGGTTTTTTTATTTTGGGGGCTTTTTTATTTTCATAGGGCTCTTAGATTAGGTGTAATTAGTTTAAATCTTTGATAATATCTTTTTTATTTTTTGTAACTTAGTGTTTATTTTTTTGTGTAACTTAGTGTTTGTTATTTTTTGTAACTTAGTTGTTAGTTTTTGGTAACTTTGTAATTTTTTAGTGTAGATTTTAATTATTTGAGTAGGGTTAGGTGTTTAAATATATAATATAGTTAATTTAATTTGTAGTTTATTGTAATTTTAGTATAAAAGTTAGGGTAGATTATTAATTAATTTAATATAGTTTATTGTAATTTTAGTATAAAAGTTAGGGTAGGTTAATTATTAGTTTAATATAGTTTATTGTAATTTCAGTATAATAGGGTAGATTAAATTAATTATTAGTTTAATATAGTTTAATTTAAATATAAAGGTAAATTTAAATTTATTATAAGATAGGGATGAGTTAATATTTAATATAAAGTTAGCGGGTTGTTAGGTTTAGGGGTTAATAAATTAATTTAGTTTGTGGGGGGCTGGCGGTTTAGGGGTTAATAGGTTTAGTAAGTGCTAGTGATGTGGGAGGCCAGGGGTTTAGGGGATAATACATTTATTTAGTTGCGGTGGGGTCCGGGAGCGTCGGGATAGGGGTTAATACTTTTATGTAGGTGGCGGCGGTGTTGAGGCGGCAGATTAGGGGTTAATAAGTATAATGTAGGGGGCGGCGGTGTAGGGGCGGCAGATTAGGGGTTAATAAGTATAATGTAGGTGGCGGGGGTGTTGGGGAAGCAGATTAGGGGTTAATAAGTATAATGTAGGTGTCTGCGGTGTCGGGGCGGCAGATTAGGGGTGTTTAGACTCGGGGTATATGTTAGGGTGTTAGGTGTAAACATAACTTTTATTCTACCATTGGAATCAATGGGATATCGGGCAGCAGCGAACATGAGCTTTCGCTGTTTTCAGACTCCCATTGATTGCTATGGCATCCGCCACCTCCAGGGCGGCGGATTGAAAACCAGGTACGCTGGGCCGGAATAGTGGCGAGTGTACCTGGTAGTTATTTGATAACTTGCAAAAGTAGTCAGATAGTGCCGAATTTGCATTCGGAACATCTGTAGTGACGTAAGCATCGATCTGTGTCGGACTGAGACCGGCGGATCGTATGTTACATCACAGATTTCTACTTTTGCCTGACTGTAGGCTTTGATAAATGAGGTGAATCAAGCTCTCCACAATTACACTGCGGAATTCCAGCATATTTGCGGTTGACGGCTTGTTAAATAGGCCCCAATAGCTTTTAAGAAAACTTGAAGTGCAGAAATAATTATAAAAGACATATCGACTAAGGGAGTTAGTTCTGTTAAGGGTGTCTGATTAAAGGTGTCTGATGGAGTTATTAGTACAAGTGAAAGGGATTCATGTGTCTAACAAAGAATATTATGGGAACCTTCATAAAATGTTCATATTGAGTAGAATGTAATATGTTTTAATCAATTTGGTAGCCCATCACAAGTTCTAATATGAATATGAAACGTCTTCTCTGAATCTAACAATTGTCCTCCCATAGTAAGAGAAGTACATATATATGTCTTATAATTACAAGGTGTTTGTTGTCCCTTTAAACCTCTTCCTGCATTATAGAACTACGGTTATACATAATTGTAAGTAATCTAGTTTATGCATTGGATTTTCTACACAATCCCCTTTGTGTTTATCACAAGCACATCTGCTTATCATCCTATCACAGACGGGATGTGTATCTCTTCATGTATTTGTGTATTAATGTATTTCTCGTCATATGGTCAGCTAAGACCCTTATTGTTTATCAAATTATTAAGTTTTTGACCATGGATTTGGTTGTTCTTTCTAATATAAAAATGCTCCTCTGCTTAAGACATTCTTAGCTGAATTGAGGTTGTTCACTGGAATTCTATTATAGTGGCACTTCCTTTGGCATTGGGCTACCTTTCAGTCCTGCCAACAGATTATTTGCTGCAAGGGCAGACATGGCATTTCTTGTTTCCACTGTGGCACTGGCGATGTGAGGAAGAATTACTGTAACAGACAAATAAGACAGACGGTGTATTTATATATCTTATCTTACATAAAAAATATCTATTTATTTACTTATATTTTTTAGAAATTAGTTTTGTTTTAGTTAACATTTCAAATTTTGTTTACTACCCCCTAGAGTTAAAACAAATTGCATGGTGAAAAGACTGTATGGGATAAGAACATATGTGATCATTACAATATGCATATTATAATGCCTGGAGAAATTAATTTGGTTAATGTGACAATATTATTGTTGCAATTTTTAAGTCTTAAATCCGAGTTATAGTATCAAAAATCAAATTAACATAAGGACTGAGCTCTGACTCTTTGACACAGATTCTCAGTTTATCTTGGTTGATTTACTTGGTTATACGTTCGACATTCTGATAAGCACTATATGATACATGTCATTTTTAATCTTCAATAAAAAAATCTAATTAATAAACATGATTAAATAGTGATCATCACATCAGTTTGGTAATGTTGGCAACCATTTGTTTTATGTTGGCAAATGATGCACAGAACACATTTCTATTTAAACTGATATAGGAATGAGTATAACAATATATTTATGCTAAGTTTACATTGTTGTCATTATTTTCTAATATTCAAAAGTGCTGAGTTTACATTTATAGTGTTATTAATTTTCAATCACTGTTAGCCGTTAATCCAGCTGTAGAAAAAAAATTAACAAAACCTGACCGTTCAAAAATCTATCAAATTTTTGTTTTGTACTAGATTAAAAAATACAGATACGGAAGGCTTTTTTTTAGCTCCCATTCAAGTCTTTAGAGAGCAGAAAAATTATTATTTGCTCAATGTTCAAAATTAGCTCATTAAATATTGGCTTTGGGCTTGTCATATCCGGCTGTTTAATTTTAGGTCTCATTCTGCTAGGTATACAGCTATTATTTTTAAAGATGAAACACAGCTAAATGTTGTAAAACACACAGAAATTCCATAATTTTATGAAAATAATTAAGAATTATGCTGACTCTAATACTTGACATAAAAACAGGTACCTATACATACTGAATGTATTAAATACTGAAATAATATATATTACATTCATAATTTATAATTATATACATGTATTTTTTAAAAACCATGAATACAATATATTAACTAAAGATAGGAGGCAGACATAAATTAAATAGTTAATATATATTTAAAATTATATTTTCATGTCTGTTGCTACTGAGCCATTGGTAACGTTCAAATAGCAAAACAAGCCTTTAATAGCATCTTTTTGTTGCATTTTGATGCTAAGCAACATACTATGAAACACTAATTTTTCTCTAAAAATGACCAACACCGTATGAAATTTTTATGCAGTTTTAAAATGGAAAATGAAAATATGTAAACTTGGTAGAGACCAAAAGCTGAGGTAATTTATACATTAGCTGAATATTTAAATACTTTAGGGTTGAAATTTTACCCAGCTGATGTAAACTCGGCCTTAATGTTTATGTACACATTTTTTTTCCTAAATTGTGGCACTGGAAACACCAAGTCATCAAAAGTAAAAATGAGAAAAGAGGAACATACTTTCACTTTACAACTCAAACATAACACATTTGTTGAAACCTACCACAATTTTTCAGTTTAAAAAGCTCATGATCAGTAGGAAGGGGCTCTGGGACTGTGACATCTAGACCAGCAGCTGCTATCTGTCCACTTTTTAAAGCGTGGCAAAGATCCTCCTGGTTAACTACACCACCCCTGTAAAATGAGGATTTGTAGTGTCATTTGTAAAATAAACAAAGCAACATATATGTTAAACAGTGTGCTGGCTGGATATTAGAGAACTGTGGCTTAGAATAAAGTAGTTCTGATAAGATGGCTATGTGCAGGAGATGCAGGCTGCAACGCCAAGTGTGTAGTGGGCAGGATTGAGTGCAGTTACGCATTTATAGGTGTGGCCTGACAGTCTCCAAAAATGGGACATTTGCCCTGATGGAGGGACAGCGGGTAGTTTTTCAACAGCAGGTAGATCTCCAAACCTGTAACAGTTCCACAAGATTCAGGACAGTTAGGCGGTAAGTGATCAGGACAATTCTCACAGTTCTATAGGTGCAGAAGGACACCCCCCATAAGCATACAATTTCTTCTTCTTCTTATAACAGGAGCATAAATGGAAAAAAAATCCTATCAAATCTTTTTGTTGCAACAAAGAAAAAACATGACTAATATCCTTTTAAATTTTATCAGGTTTATATTTTTTTTGCACATTTGCAATGCAGGGATCTACTTATCAAGTGGTCACATTGCTGCATTACCATATAGGTTGTAGCAATAACTAATTATTATTTTTTTCTAATGAAATGTGTTTTACCAACATACCAAATAATAACTTCCAGGAATGTAATTACCCCACCTCTGAAACCCCTGCATTGTTTTATATATTAGTCTTAGCTTACCTGCTTGTGTTTATAAATATAGCACTGGGTTTCATTTTGGAGAACAGCTGTTTGTTACAAATTCCCTGTGTTTCAGGTGTTAAGGCACAACATACTGCAAGGAAATCAGACTGTTTGGCCAGCTCATCCAAAGACACTGCAAAATGTTAAAGAGTGAATTTAATAATCAACGCATCATTTACACCAACAGTAAAACACAAGTGATGTTACTATTATAGATATTGATATACAATACAGAGGTAAGGAGTCAACTCTATTCTATAGTAATCAGATTTGTTGGAGAAACCATTGCCTATTATTGTTATTCCTTGGATTTAGAAAGTACTCAATGTATTTTAAAGGGACATTATATGTCTCTTGGTTATGAGTAAAAATGTTGACCTCAAAAATAAATATCAAACAGTAATAGAAACAAAGACTATGTGGGGCCAGAAGACTAGGGGCTGAGGTGGGAGATCAATGGGCTGAGTGGCAGAAACCCCCATAAGCAGAGTTAAAGGGATATACTCCTTTTGCTTTTATTTAAAAATTGTGCTTTGTTCCACGTTCCCTAGAGAAGCCAAAAAGCAAAATCTGTAAGAGAGGTTTTCACAAAGCTGCAAATTACCTAAACCAGCTGTTTGATCGGCAGCATTTGTAGGTTACAAAAATAGCTTTTTGGGCTCTGTAGTAAATGTGAGCTTGTCATTTTTACACAAACAGTGTTTAATGTCCTTTTAATGCTACAAGGTGCCCAGAGTAAAGCTACTGTACTAAACCCAATGAAGAGAGGCAGCTATCCTTGAGAATAAAAGGGTATTGAATGACGATATAATTTTATGGAGACCCAAACAAAGACCCCTAAAAACACTGTGGATATAAACACAGATCAATGCTGTCGGAACAGGGTAATCATTAAAATAAATATGTACAAACAAATTTATACTATAAAAACATAAACAACGCAAGTTTTTTATTCATCAGATAAGGCTAACAAGATGCATAGGAACGACAATGCTACAAAACATGTCTAAATTATTAAAGGGACCATTTACTTTATTTGTTTAATTGTTTAAATAGATTATAACCTCTACAGCAGTGTTTCTCAACTCCAGTCCTCAGGACCCTTAACTGGCCAGGTATTCATTATATCTTAACTAGAGCAACCATGGTTACTAACCTGCTCTCACCCTTCAGATGATTATTTCACCTGTGCTCTAGCTAAGATATAATGAAAATCTGGCCTGTTAAGGGTCCTGAGGACTGCTGTAGTCCTGCTGTAGAACACTGCTCTAAACCTCTCTGTTTCTAAGACCCCACAGGCTGCCTCTTATCTCATTGCATTTTATTAGCTTTTCACAGCTCGACAGTGCTAGTCCATGTGTACCATATAGATTACATTCGAGTTTTGGTCGGTAAGGCTTGCGGTGCTAACGAGCAGTTTCTGCTCACCGCTCACCTACAAACAGCGCTGGTATTACGGGTTTTTACAAACCCGGCGTTATCCGCAGAAAAGTGAGCGGAGAGCAAAATTTAGCTCCACATCTTACCTCAATACCAGCGCTGCTTACAGTAGCGGTGAGCTGGCTAAACATGCTCGTGCACGATTTCCCCATAGGAATCAATGGGGCAGAGCCGGCTGAAAAAAAACCTAAAACCTGCAAAAAAGCAGCGTTCAGCTCCTAACGCAGCCCCATTGATTCCTATGGGGAAAGAACATTTATGTCTACACCTAACACCCTAACATGAACCCCGAGTCTAAACACCCCTAATATTACACTTATTAACCCCTAATCTGCCGCCCCCGACATCGCCGACACCTACATTATATTATTAACCCCTAATCTGCCGCGCCGTACACCGCCGCCACCTACATTATACTTATGAACCCCTAAATCTGCTGCCCCCAACATCGCCGACACCTACATTGTAGTTATTAACCCCTAATCTGCCGCCCCAATATCGTCGCAACCTACCTACAATTATTAACCCCTAATCTGCCACCCCCAACGTCGCCACCACTATAATAAAGTTATTAACCCCTAAATCTAAGTCTAACCCTAAACCTACCCCTCCTAACTTAAATATAATTGAAATAAATCTAAATAAAATTACTATTATTAACTACATTATTCCTATTTAAAACTAAATACTTACCTATAAAATAAACCCTAAGCTAGCTACAATATAACTAATAGTTACATTGTAGCTAGCTTAGGGTTTATTTTTATTTTACAGGCAACTTTGTATTTATTTTAACTAGGTACAATAGTTATTAAATAGATATTAACTAGTTCCAATCAGCCAATAGAATGTGAGCTCAATCCTATTGGATGATTGGATCAGCCAATAGGATTTTTTCTACCTTAATTCCGATTGGCTGATAGAATTCTATCAGCCAATCGGAATTGAAGGGACGCCATCTTGGATGACGTTACTTAAAGGTACCGTCATTTAGTCGTCGGATGTTGTTGGAAGAGGATGCTCCGCGTCGGATGGCTTGAAGATGGACCCGCTCCGCTCCGGATGAAGATAGAAGATGCCGGCTGGATGAAGACTTCTGCCCGTCTGGATGACCTCTTCTGCCCGGATAGGATGAAGACTTCTGCCCGTCTGGAGGACCACTTCTGCATGGTTGGGTGAGGACATCTCAAGGTAGGGTGATCTTCAAGGGGTTAGTGTTAGGTTTTATTAAGGGGGGATTGGGTGGGTTTTAGAGTAGGGTTAGGTGTGTGGGTGGTGGGTTTTAATTTTGGGGGGTATTGTATTTTCTTTTACAGGTAAAAACGCTGATTACTTTTAGGCAATGCCACGCAAAAAGCCCTTTTAAGGGCTATTAGTAATTTAGTATAGGGTAGTGATTTTTTTTATTTTGGGGTGCTTTTTTATTTTATTAAGGGGATTAGATTAGGTGTAATTAGTTTAAAAAGCTTGTAATTATTTTATTATTTTCTGTAATTTAGTGGTTTTTTTCGTACTTTAGTTTATTTAATTGTAATTAATTGTAGTTAATTTAGGTAATTAATTTAATTATAGTGTAGTGTTAGGTGTAATTGTAACTTAGGCTAGGCTTTATTTTACAGGTAAATGTGTACTTATTTTAGCTAGGTAGTTATTAAATAGTTAATATATATTTAATAACTGTTGTACCTAGTTAAAATAAATACAAACTTGCCTGTAAAATAAAAATAAACCCTAAGCTAGATACAATGTAACTATTAGTTATATTGTAGCTATCTTAGGGTTTATTTTACAGGTAAGTATGTATTTTTAAATAGGAATAATTTATTTAATTATAGTAATTTTATTTAGATTTTTTTAAAATTATATTTAAGTTAGGGGGGTGTTAGGGTTAGACTTAGGTTTAGAGGTTAATAACTTTAGTATAGTGTCGCGACGTTGGGGACGGCAGATTAGGGGTTAATAAATGTAGGTAGGTGTCAGCGATATTAGGGACGGCCTATTAGGGGTTAATAGAATTTAACTAGTGTTTGCGAGGCGGGAGTGCGGTGGTTTAGGGGTTAATATATTTATTAAAGTGGCGGCGATGTCCGGTCGGCAGATAAGGGGTTAAAAATGTTATTTAAGTGTTTGCGATGTGGGGGGGGGGGCTCGGTTTAGGGGTTAATAGGTAGTTTATGGGTGTTACTGTACTTTTTAGCACTTTAGCTAAGAGTTTTATGTTACGGCGTTAGCCCATAATACTCTTAACTACTGACTTTTAAATGTGGTATCAGTCTTGACAGGAGAGGCTGTACCGCTCACTTTTTCCAAGACTCGTAATACCAGCGTTAGGAAAATCCCATTGAAAATATAGGATACACAATTGACGTAAGTGGATTTGCGGTATGTTCGAGTCGCAGAAAAAAAGTGAGCGGTACACCTGTACCTGCCAGACTCGTAATACCAGCGGGCGTTAAAAAGCAGCGTTGGGACCTCTCAACACTGCTTTTTAACCCTAACGCAAGACTCGTAATCTAGGCAATTGTGTTTACTCCTGTGGAGTTATGCAGAAACCAGCTCTCATTGGCTAAAATGCATGGTTTATAAAAAGCACTGAGATAAGAGGGCAGTCTGCAGGGGATTAGATACAAGGTAGAAAGTATATTAATATAACGGTGTTGGGTATGCAAAACTGGGGAATGGGTAATAAAGGGATTATCTATCTTTTTAAACAATAAACATTTTCAAGTAGACTGTCCCTTTAAGGCCTAGATCACAAGTGGAGCCCAGAAATATTAGCACTTTGGTGTGTTAACATTGCTTGAGGACAATCAACAGCGCTTCTATTTTTGCACTCATATTACAAGTCCTAAATAATTTTGTATTATTCCAGCAATAATCTAGTAGTGCACATCTGCATGTTGGATAGAACAGGTGTGCTGAATCTCTCACAATATAGACTTCTATGAGTAAAATGAATGTAGCTAAGGCTGCACTAAGCCAATAGTGCTAAGGTAGTGTGTTCTTCATGACGTTCTGTGCTATACTACTACTACTAATAATGGTTTATTTCAGGTCTTAAAATGCACTAACTTTTACAGCGGTATTTTGCATTGAGCTCCCTCGGCAATACATTAAAAGTTTAGGGCGCACTAAAAAAAAGTTTCGGCCACATTAAAGTGCTTTGGGTGAAATATGCAAAATATAATGCAATGCTATATCGATTGTAATCTAGCCCTATATGGGCGTCAAAAAATAAATTACCATCATATGAAAGGACAATATTCAAACATGGTAAAATATTTCTGCATGGAAGTGGTTAAGTTAAAGCAAATTATTTTTATTTTGAATCCATTACAATTAAGAAAAAGAAAAATTAAGAGAAAGTGTATGTTTTTACAGCACTGGTCCGTGAGATTTAAACTGTCGGATAAGCGGAACTCTCATTGCGACACATCCCACAATCATAAAAACTAAAACTTAAAGTAAATAAATAAATACATAAATTACCTCTATTAGATGCAACAACAAAAAATAATTTTATGACCCTTTAAATTACTGCAGCCCATTCCCTGTTGACCTTTACTGAAGCAAATTTCATATCATACGTTTTCATACACAAATTTGTACTCTCCCTAGAAAAAGAGGGCACTTAACATTCAGTCATCCATACATTTAAATGTCGATAGCATACACGATTGGATCGGGATGATTGCAGTCCGCCACGGAAGTTATACGACCGCTGCTTCTTAAATTAAGTTTCAGGCAGACCTGAAACTTCGGGGGTAGAAAGCAGCATTCACTGCTTGATAAATCTACCCCAATGTGTGCAACAGGAGAGAGCTGATTGTTGTGCACAAGCTAAAGAACACACAGTCGCTCACTGGTATCAGGTGGGTGCATAGTCAGCATGTGGCATTAGGATTTTAGTTATAGTTATATAAGCCAGACCCAGTGCTGGCTTTGGCAGGTCAGTTATTTGCAATTTAGTAAGATGATGGAATTATGTGCTGTAATTGGGGACTGGTAGAGGAGTAAAGTAAAATGGGTAGTGGGACCAGATAAGCATTTTGGGTACTGGGCTGAAGGTTGGTCACTTCAGCTCTACACAGACCCACATGATGCCGCAGATACACACAAAGCCCAGGGATTAAAGAAATTGTAAAAGAAGGCAGAGTTTATAAAACCACACAAACCTACATACCCTCATGACACAAAAGCACAGAAAAAACATACATTTACAGTACATATATAATTGTGATATCATATTCTGGTTCCTCCCTTTATTCTCTCTATCTGACTCTTTCCCTGCCTTTCTCTCCCCAGATTTCTCTCCACCTCATAACCCATTTCTCCCTTTCTCTCTCAACTGTATTTTCATAGTATCTCTCTCCCACCTGTTTCTCTTTTTCTCTCACTTTTCATCCTCCTCCCTTTGTGTTTCTCTCCCTTTCCCTCTCTGGTTTCTCTCTCCTCTTATCTATCTCTCTCCTTCTCTCTTCCCTGTGTATCACTATTATTCTGTCTGCCTTTTTGTACTTTTTCTCTTTTTCTGTCTGTCTCTCTCTCTCTCCCTTTCTCTCTTCCCCCCAACTATTTCACATTTATGGGACTAAATATGGAGCAATATATGATGATTTAATGATGAATACTTACAGTGATTGTAAAGTTTAACCCCTTAATGACCACAGCACTTTTCCATTTTCTGTCCGTTTGGGACCAAGGCTATTTTTACATTTCTGCTGTGTTTGTGTTTAGCTGTAATTTTCCTCTTACTGATTTACTGTACCCACACATATTATATACCGTTTTTCTCGCCATTAAATGGACTTTCTAAAGATACCATTATTTTCATCATATCTTATAATTTACTATAAAAAAAATTATAAAATATGAGGAAAAAATTGAAAAAAACACACTTTTTCTAACTTTGACCCCCAAAATCTGTTACACATCTACAACCACCAAAAAACACCCATGCTAAATAGTTTCTAAATTTTGTCCTGAGTTTAGAAATACCCAATGTTTACATGTTCTTTGCTTTTTTTGTAAGTTATAGGGCCATAAATACAAGTAGCACTTTGCTATTTCCAAACCATTATTTTTCAAAATTAGCGCTAGTTACATTAGAACACTAATATCTTTCAGGAATCTCTGAATATCCATTGACATGTATATATTTTTTTTAGTAGACATCCCAAAGTATTCATCTAGGCCCATTTTGGTATATTTCATGCCACCATTTCACCGCCAAATGCGATTAAATATAAAAAATCGTTCACTTTTTTTTACTAATTTTTTCACAAACTTTTGGTTTCTCACTGAAATTATTTACAAACAGCTTGTGCAATTATGGCTTAAATGGTTGTAAATGCTTCTCTGGGATCCCCTTTGTTCAGAAATAGCAGACATATATGGCTTTGGCGTTGCTTTTTAGTAATTAGAAGGCTGCTAAATGCCACTACGAACTACACGTGTATTATACCCAGCAGTGGAGGGGTTAATTATGGAGCATGTAGGGAGCTTTTAGGGATACTTTTAGCTTTAGTGTAGTGTAGTAGACAACCCCAAGTATTGATCTAAGCCAATTTTGGTATATTTCATGCCACCATTTCACCGCCAAATGCGATCAAATTAAAAAAAACGTTAAATTTTTCACAATTTTAGGTTTCTCACTGAAATCATTTACAAACAGCTTGTGCAATTATGGCACAAATGGTTGTAAATGCTTCTCTGGGATCCCCTTTGTTCAGAAATAGCAGACATATATGGCTTTGGCGTTGCTTTTTGGTAATTAGAAGGCCGCCAAATGCCGCTGCATTTCACACGTGTATTATGGCTAGCAGTGAATGGGTTAATTATGTAGCTTGCAGGGTTAATTTTAGCTTTAGTGTAGAGCTCAGCCTCCCACCTGAAACATGAGACCCCCTGATCCCTCCCAAACAGCTCTCTTCCCTCCCCCACCCCACAATTGTCCCCGCCATCTTAAGTACTGGCAGAAACTCTGCCAGTACTAAAATAAAAGCTATACTTGGGCTTTTTTGGGGGGTTTTTTGGGCATATTTACATATGCTGCTGTGTAGGATCCCCCCTTAGTCCCCAACCTCACTGATCCCCCACCAAACAGCTCTCTAACCCTCCCCCTCTGCCTTAATGGGCGCCATCTTGGGTACTGGCAGCTGTCTGCCAGTACCCAGTTTAGTAACAAATGTGCTTTTTTTTTTTTTAAAAATGCCCTTTTCTGTAGTGTAGCTTCCCCCCCCCAAGACCATCCCCCCACCTCTTCCAGATCCCTTAGCTGTTCATTTTTAACTTTTAACAAACATTTTATTTTAACTTTTAGCAGCTTCATTTTTCTGTAGTGTAGCGGTTCCGCCCCCGATCCCGCCCCCCTTCCCTCCAGTCGGCACATCTATGGCCGCCCACCCGCCTCCCAGACTTGCTCCCACCCACCAACGATACCGGCCACCGATGTCCGGTGCAGAGAGGGCCACAGAGTGGCTCTCTCTGCATCGGATGGCCAAGGGGGGTTATTGCAGGATGCCTCCATATCGAGGCATCACTGCAATAACCGGAAAGCAGCTGGAAGCGAGCAGGATCGCTTCCAGCTGCTTTCCAGACCAAGGACGTACGCCACACGTCCTCGGTCATTAACTGTCTTTTTTTTTTAGGACGTGTGGCGTACGTCCTTGGTCATTAAGGGGTTAATGAATAAGGGCCCAGTATATAAAACTAATTTTAAAAACAGGGGCACTTTCATTCATTAAACTTTACAATGAAGCTTCTTTTTTAAAATACTTACCTTTCTTTATGGAAAACAGACTGGCGATCCTACACTTGCATCTCCTGCTGTAATTAGCACAGCAATACTTATCTAACTTCCTCCAATCATTGCGTGCCCCCTTTGGCGTCCAGCTCGTGGGGCCATGCAATGATTGGAGAAAGTCAGATTCCTTTTAAGTTATACTTTAATTCTAGTAATGGTACATAATACTCAAATGCTAAATAACTTGAAAGTGATGCAGCATAACTGAGCATCTCTATGTAAAAAAGGAAGATATTTTCCCTTAAAATTTCTTCAGCTCACCAGAGTAAGTGCTGTGTAAACAATAATACTTGAGCTGCTATCCAGCTGCAAGTTGAAATAACAAAAGCCAATCAGCATCAGCAGTGCTGAGGTAATGCTTTGCCTTTGCTGTGATCTCATGAGATTTCACTGAAATTTTATGAGATTTTACTTAAACTGAATAGGAAAATAACATGACTGTGCCTGCACATCAAAGATGCACACTCCCTAGCTTGTCCTGGGACTAGCATCCTGACTGGCTACTTAAAGTCTCTTTACAGTGGGGTGTGAATACTTAGGACATTTGAGGTAAAATATCTTCCTTTTTTACATAGAGATGTTCAGGTGATATTTTGTAGTCAGCTTTTTACAGCTATGCTGCATCAGTTTCAAGTGCTTCAACATTTGGGTATCATGTCCCTTTAAGAAAAACATTCAGTTATTCAATGACCTTAATACTATGATAAAAATCCTAGTTTTAGAACCATTTATTATTAACAGTCATACATAGACAAAATATAGAGTTTAAAGCAAACACATTTAGAATATTACAGGATGATTTTTGATCTGGGTGTTTCTTAAGGTTTTCTAAACAAATGGCAATGTTAATGATCACAAAAGGCATGAGGCTGAGTTACCTATGCCAAAGGCTGCCAGTAGTGTATTGTTGCAACTAAGCCTAGCTAGGTATGCTTTTCAACAAAGAATATAAAGAGGACTAAGTAAATTAGATAACAGAAGTAAATTGGAAAGTTGTTTAAAATAACGTGCTCTATGTGAATCATAAAACTTTTAATTTTGACTTTACTGTCCCTTTAATTATGATCATTTACTTTTATTAAGCCATTTGTGGATATATATTTGAATCGTAACCTGTTTGAGGTTTGATAGCAGCAAAAGTAGCAATATTGGTGAATAACCTGTATGTAATTTATTTTTATTTATTTGATGAGATTTACACTTACCAAATTCAGCTGATATCTTTGCTGCCAATTCTTTCCTTTGTGCAATATCATTATATATAATTTTTTTGACCCCAAATGGTTTTAGACGGTTGACAATAGCCTCACCTGTATAAAATAAAAGAAACACATTTATAAGTCGGAGAACACATTGTTTTACAAAGGTCCCCATTTCATATCATCACTGGTTATAAACATATTGTACAACACAAACTTTATACCATACAGATAAATTAATTTCCATTAGTTTCCCATATCAGGTTTCCTCAATTTATCAAGATGGGTGAAGGTTTAAATTAAAAGCACCCCTGATAAATATGTAATTAAGTTATAGTTAGACCAACTTCACAAGCGGCTAGATTTCGAGTTTTGCGGTATGAGTGAAAAAGCAGCGTTATGGCTCTTTTTCACTACCGCTGGTATTACGAGTCTTGCAGGTGTAGCTGCACCGCACACTTTTGTGTCCGTAACGCAACGTAACTACCGCAGCTTTCCAAAAGTCCTTTTTCAATGGGACTTCCTTTGCGCCGGTATTACGAGTTTGCCTGTCCGGCCAAAAAGTGAGCGATACAGCCTATACCATCAAGATCCATACCGTAAACTGAAAGTCAGTAGTTATGGGTTTTATGCTACAACGCTGTAACATAAAACTCATAACTAAAGTGCTAAAAAGTACACTAACACCCATAAACTACCTATTAACCCCTAAACCGAGGCCCTCCCCCATCACAAACACTAAAATTAAATTAACCCTTAATCTGCCGCTCTGGACATCGCCGCCACTATAATAAACATATTAACCCCTAAACCGCCGCACTCCCGCATCGTAAACACTATGCTGGAAGCGGGCATTCCAGGGCCCCTCTGGCAAAACACCTTCTTTGACCAGAATAAGCACCTGGAAATTGACTCTGTGGCAGGTCTCTGGCTTGGTATCTCTCTTCCAGCCTCTTGGAACAGGTGAACTTACTGTATTTTTGTCTACTTGGAAAGTGGGTGCCTCGGGGTGTAGCTCAATAAAGGAACTTTTTATTTGGAAAACAGTGCTGTTACTGGATTGATTTTTGAACACTTGTATAGAACAGGACTCGGTGAATAACTTGCGCTTAAGAAAACAAATTGTGGTAAGCAGTGGAAACAGGTGCTGTGATAAAAATTACATAAATATCTATTGCTCACCTATCCTTCCTAGGCCAAGGATCCCAACTGTGCTCCCAGTAAGACCACTTCCACACATCCAGAGGGGTTTCCAGGTTCCCCATCCTCCACTAGGCAAAAAAAAAAAGAAGAATGCTGTTTATGGTATCACAGGTGCATACTATACATTTAACCCCTTAGTGACCGAGGACGTGCAGGGTACGTCCGGAAAAAAAAAAGGCAGTTAACGCCTGACGACGTACCCTGCACGTCCTCGGCTAAAGTGAGTGCTGGAAGCGATCAAGATCGCTTCCAGACACTATTACAGTACCGCAGAGATGCCTCGATGTCTAGGCATCCCTGCAGTGCTGTTCCGGAGTGCCGGGACCGGATTGATCACTCCCCCTTGAGTGATCACTTCCGGTTTTGCTCCACGTGGAGCCCGGCAGTGCAGCAGAGCATCGGAAGCGATCGGACACGCTTCCGATGCTCTGCTAGTGTGCTAAGTGCCTCGGTGGGTCGAGGCACTTAGTTAGTATATAAATTAAATTAAAAATAGGGAAAAAAAAAAACGGGTAATAAAATATAAAAGCCCCTATATAGCCCCCCCCCTCCCCCATGAGGCTTCCAAAATGGCGATGCCCAGTGCATCATGGGGCCTCTGGGGGTGTCCCTAGCCTGCCTCATCATAGGGGCAAGCTAGGGTCACCCAATCTGAGCCTTCCCACAAAAAAAAAAAAAATAATAATAAAATCTCCCATTTGTCTGATCAGGTCAATATTTGTAAATATTGACTCTGATCAGTGTGGATCTCCCTCCCTCTCCTCACTTGCTATTTTGTTGGAGAGAGAGAGAGACCTGTATTTTAGCAGAGAGAGATTTATTTCTTTTATTTGTTAAAAAATTTAAAATCCAAAGGCTCTTTTCAGAGCCATTAACCCCTAGCTTGCCAGTGATCACTATAAATCACTGGCAGTAGCACAGCTGCACTTTTTTTTGCTGTCTGTGCATTTTTTTAGAGGTTAATTTTTGTTGTATTTTTTTTTAAAAACCCAAAGGCTCCTTTCAGAGCCATTTAGCTAATTTAATTTAATTTAAAGACTATTTAACCCCTAGCTTGCCAGTGATCGCTATACATCACTGGCATTAGCATAGCTGTACTTTTTTGCTGTCTGTGCATTTTTTAGGGGTTAATTTTTGTTGTTGTAATTTTTTAAAAACCCAAATGCTCCTTTCAGAGCCATTTAGCTAATTTAATTTAATTTAAATAGTATTTAACCCCTAGCTTGCCAGTGATCGCTATAAATCACTGGCATTAGCATAGCTGTACTTTTTTGCTGTCTGTGCATTTTTTTAGGGGTTAATTTTTGTTGTTGTAATTTTTTAAAAACCCAAATGCTCCTTTCAGAGCCATTTAGCTAATTTAATTTAATTTAAAGAGTATTTAACCCCTAGCTTGCCAGTGATCGCTATAAATCACTGGCATTAGCATAGCTGTACTTTTTTGCTGTCTGTGCATTTTTTTAGGGCTTAATTTTTGTTGTTGTAATTTTTTAAAAACCCAAAGGCTCCTTTCAGAGCCATTTAGCTAATTTAATTTAAAGAGTATTTAACCCCTAGCTTACCAGTGATCGCTATAAATCACTGGCATTAGCATAGCTGTACTTTTTTGCTGTCTGTGCATTTTTTTAGGGGTTAATTTTTGTTGTTGTAATTTTTTAAAAACCAAAGGCTCCTTTCAGAGCCATTTAGTTAATTTAATTTAATTTAAAGAGTATTTAACCCCTAGCTTGCCAGTGATCGCTATAAATCACTGGCATTAGCATAGCTGTACTTTTTTTAAAAAAAACCAAAGGCCATTTAGTTAATTAATTAATTTTGGTTTTCTGTGACAGATACAATAATGTCAAAGAAAACATATAGTGCTGAGGAGGCATATGCCATCCTTGCGTCAGAGTCAGATGCCTCTATGTCTGACTCAGACCCCAATTTTGACCCTGCCATATGCTCAGATACATCATTAGATGCAGTCTCAACTGATAGTGATGTATCTGTGGCTGCTAGCCCCCCTGCCGGCCCCCCTGCTAGAAGGAGGCGTGTTGCTGCCATTGCCGCTGAAGAGTGGGTAACGCCTCATCTCCAGAGGCCAGATATCCCACCCTTCACAGCAAATGTTGGCATAAATATAGATGTGGCAAGTTTTAGCCCCCAACAGTTTCTGGAGGTGTTTCTGGGTGATGATGTATTGGGGAACATTGTCGCCCAAACTAATTTATATGCTCATCAGTACCATGCTGCAAAGCCTGAAACATATTTGGCAAAGCAGCAATGGGCCCCCATCAATGTGCCAGAATTTAAAAAATTCTGGGCATTGACTATGCTGATGGGCATCATAAAGAAGCCCTCCGTTCCCTCCTACTGGAGCAGTAGCCCCATCTGCTCTACCCCCATTTTCTCCCAGAGTATGTCGAGGCAGAGGTATGAAATGATTCTTCATTTCATGCACTTCAGCGACAACAGCCTGTGCCCCCCTAGGGAGCAACCCCAATTTGACAGGCTGTATAAAATCCGCCCCCTGATTACCCACTTTTCTGCCAGGTTTGCAGAGGCTTATACACCTGGAAGGAATATATGCGTTGATGAATCCCTGATGAAGTATAAGGGAAGGCTGGGATTCAAGCAGTATATTCCTTCCAAGCGCTCCAGGTATGGGGTAAAGGTGTATAAGCTCTGTGAGAGCGAGACTGGGTATACTCAGGCCTTCCGGGTGTATGAGGGAAAGGATAGCCACCTTGACCCTCCAGGTTGCCCAGAACATATGGGAACCACTGGCAAGATTGTCTGGGACCTGATATTACCCCTAATGAACAAAGGGTATCACTTGTACTTAGACAATTTTTATACAAGTGTCCTTTTGTTCAAGCTACTGTATTGCTTTGATACAGTAGCTTGCGGTACTATTAATAAGAACCGCACAGGTTTCCCAGGACAACTTGTACGCACCCGGCTACGAAGGGGGAGACCTCAGCTCTGCGCCAAGAGGAGCTGTTGGCACTTAAGTACAGAGACAAGAAGGATGTATACCTTCTTACCACCATCCACACAGAGAGGACGGTGGCGGTCTCTGTACGTGGCAGAGCTGAGATCATAAGGAAGCCAGTGTGCATCAAGTCTTATAACCGGCATATGGGTGGGGTTGATCTGGCAGATCAGCTGCTGCAGCCCTACCTAATTATGCGGAAGACAAGGGCCTGGTACAAAAAGGTTGCAATTTACCTAATGCAGATTGCAACCCACAACGCTTTTTTGTTGTTCAAAAAAGCAAACCCCGGAATGAAACAGACTTTTTTACAATTTCAGCTCCAGATCATTTCGGGGATTTTGTACCATGATGCACCTGCTCCCCGGGCGGTGATGGGAGAGAGCAGAGTTGGGGCTACTCATTTTATTTTTAAAATCCCCCCTACTGCCGCAAAGCAGAGACCACAAAAAAAATGCAGAGTCTGTACCAAGAGGGGGCAGAGAAGGGACACTGTATATCACTGTCCTGATTGCCCTGGACAGCCTGGACTCTGCATTGGGGACTGCTTCAAGCGGTACCATACAATGGTCAATTTTTAAAAAATAAATACATTTGCTGTTATTTTTTTTTGTTATGTTTACTGTTACATTTTTTGTTATTTTTTTACTTTTAATGTGCCAGATTTTTACATTTCACTAATATATTTTTTTTTTCTAAAATGGGGCTGTTCTTTTTTTTATTTTTACAAAAACCCCTGTCAAACCTATGCATGGGGGACATAGGTGTTCTCAAGGTGCCTTGCAGAAAACAACCTGTAGTATTTTCTTTGCACTAACTTACAACAGTCTCTCCTAAATCATAGTCAAAAAACAATGTGTGTGTAAAAATTAAAATTGAAAAATTGCCACCATACACTTTCTCCAATTTTTTTTGGCTAAAACGGTTGCTTCAAAGGCATCAAAGCACACCATATACAATACCTTGGGGTGTCAACATTTCAAAAATATACACTTTCATGGCAATAAATAAAAGTGGGGTTTACAATAGGCCCCAAACTAAAGATAGGCCTATCAGAAGAAATACTCTCACTTAATAACTAAAATCACAAGTCATAAAATTGTAACATAACCTTCCCAAAATCCTGGCAAACCTATGCATGGGGGGCATAGGTGTACTCAGGGTGCCTAGCAGAAAACAACCTGAAGTATTTTTTTGCACTAACTTACAAAAGTCTCTCCTAAATCATAGTCAAAAAGCAATGTAAGTGTAAAAATGAAAATTGAAAAAATGCCACCATACACTTTCTCCAATTTTTTTGGCTAAAACAGTTACTTCAAATGCATCAAAGCACACCATATACAATACCTTGGGGTGTCAACATTTCAAAAATATACACTTTCATGGCAATAAATAAAAGTGGGGTTTACAATAGGCCCCAAACTAAAGATAGGCCTATCAGAAGAAATACTCTCACTTAATAACTAAAATCACAAGTCAAAAAATTGTAACATAACCTTCCCAAAATCCTGGCAAACCTATGCATGGGGGGCATAGGTGTACTCAGGGTGCCTAGCAGAAAACAACCTGAAGTATTTTTTTGCACTAACTTACAACAGTCTCTCCTAAATCATAGTCAAAAAGCAATGTGTGTGTAAAAATGAAAATTGAAAAAATGCCACCATACACTTTCTCCAATTTTTTTGGCTAAAACAGTTACTTCAAATGCATCAAAGCACACCATATACAATACCTTGGGGTGTCAACATTTCAAAAATATGCACATTCATGGAAACAAATAAATTGGGGTATGTTAAAATACCCCCAAAAAGACAATAGGCAAAGAAAATATGTTAAATGTGAAAAAAAAATCACAAACGCATGTTGGACATTTGGCATTACACCCCCGAACAAGCCAAGAAACTTATGCATAGGTGGTATCACTGTACTCAGGAGATGTTAGTGAACACATATTGGGGTCTTCTTTGGCAGTAACACATAACAGGAGCTGAGAATTCATGTCTAAAGTTCAATGTGTGTGAAAAATAACACACAAAAAATGACTGCCCAATAGTTTGACAAAGACTGGTGGTTGAATTAGTGCATGGAAAGTGTTAAAATACCAGCATTTGAAATACCCTAGGGTGTCTACTTTTCAAAAATATATGGTTTGATGGGGGTAATTTACATTGCCCGGCTTCAGAAATGTCCCAAATAGGACATGGGTGCATGATGACAGATATGAAAATTCCAAGTTGAAAAACTGGAATGCGCCCCCTAAAATTAAGGCCTTTTAGCCCCCAGAGAACCCAACACACCTATACATGGGTGGTATCACTGTGCTCAGGAGATGTTGTTGAATACATATTGAGGTGTTTTCTGGCAGTAACACATAACAGGGACTGAGAATATATGCCTAAAGTACAATGTGTGTGAAAAATAACACAAAAAAATGACTACCCAAAAGTTTGACAAAGACTAGTGGTTGAAATAGTGCATGGAAAGTGTTAAAATAACAGCATTTTAAATACCCTAGGGTGTCTACTTTTCAAAAATGAAAGAATGAAAATGAGGAGAAGCGCTAAAAAAGCTAAAGGTGCTAAACAGTTTAAAAATAATTGCTATACAGACAAAATAGAAATAAATAGGATCAGTTTACTTGTTATAATTTAAAACAAACAATTACATTGATATATGTCCTAAAAAAAGGAGAAGGAAAAAACATAGATCATTTAAGAATCGGACGTCTCCGATGTATAAAAAACACACAATAAAAACTGTTGTTGCCAATATACATCTTATCTCAGTATTATGAGGGAGAAGTCAGCATCAAATCTAAAGTCCTCAGATGATTCAAAGGAGAACCAAAGCCGGGTTAGTGTAGACCCGTTTTACCTTTAGGTGTACCGTCCATGTATCAAGAGGCACCTCCGTGAGGCGTGTACGTGTCCCGTGACGTCACAAATCGGGAGGCGTCGTCTCTGTATGGGCAATCCTATTGGTCAGGATAGCTTGAAGGTGAACTATAGCGGCCGCTATAATAAAGGTGGTGAACTCCGCTCTTAGTGCAGGATCGCACGCAGGGTCACAAAATAACCAGATTTCCTCTGTAGATCTAATAATAAAAGGACCATTAGTGTGTGACTTGAGACCGGCTTCAATTTAAGTGTCTGGCCCTTCACAGTGTAGTCCTCGTTTTGTCCGTGGGTAGCTGAAGAATCCTTCACTCCAAAACAGAAGTACAGTCCTTTTAGACAAGATGTGAAGTGTAAGGCAGCTGTAACTATCATCAGCGCGTTTCTCCCTCTTACAGGGCTTTCTCAGAAATGTCCCAAATAGGACATGGGTGCATGATGACAGATATGAAAATTCCAAGTTGAAAAACTGGAATGCGCCCCCTAAAAATAAGGCCTTTTAGCCCCCAGAGAACCCAACACACCTATACATGGGTGGTATCACTGTACTCAGGAGATGTTGTTGAATACATATTGAGGTGTTTTTGGTCAGTAACATATAACAGGAACTGAGAATCCATGCCTAAAGTACAATGCGTGTGAAAAATAACACACCAAAATGACTACCCAAAAGTTTGACAAAGACTGGTGGTTGAATTAGTGCATGCAAAGTGTTAAAATACCATCATTTGAAATACCCTAGGGTGTCTACTTTTTAAAAATATATGGTTTGATGGGGGTAATTTGCATTGTCCGGCTTCAGAAATGTCCCAAATAGGACATGGGTGCATGATGACAGATGTGAAAATTCCAAGTTAAAAAACTGGAATGCGCTCCCTAAAAATAAGGCCTTTTAGCCCCCAGAGAACCCAACAGACCTATACATGGGTGGTATCACTGTACTCAGGAGATGCTGCTGAAGACATATTGGGGTGTTATTTGGCAGTAACCCTTAACATTCTCAGTAAATGTATTCTTGAATTGCTATTTTGTCAAAAAATCACCACTTTTTTTTTTTCAAACTTTGGCATAGATTGGTGGTAAAATAGTTGCATGGAAAGAGTCAAAATACCCCATGTTTAATACCTTAGGTTGTGTTCTTTTAAAAAATATATATATGTGAAGGGTTAATCAGGGATTCCTGACAGATATCAGTGTTCCAATGTAACTTTAAAAAAAAATTGGAAATAGCAAAGTGCTACTTGTACTTATTGCCCTATAACTTGCAAAAAAAGCAAAGAACATGTAAACATTGAGTATTTCTAAACTCAGGACAAAATTTAGAAACTATTTAGCATGGGAGTTTTTTGGTAGTTGTTGAAGTGTAGGAGATTTTGAGGGTCAAATTTAGAAAAAGTGTGTGTTTTTTCAATTTTTTCCTCATATTTTATAAAATTTTTTATAGTAAATTATAAGATATGATGAAAATAATGGTATCTTTAGAAAGTCCATTTAATGGTGAGAAAAACGGTATATAATATGTGTGGGTACAGTAAATGAATAAGAGGTAAATTACAGCTAAACACAAACACCGCAGAAATGTAAAAATAGCCTTGGTCCCAAACGGACAGAAAATGGAAAAGTGCTGCGGTCATTAAGGGGTTAATAAAATGGTCACAGTAAAATGGCTTTATCATGTATCCCAAGGAGCGTTACATTTTGCTCTATGTACTCATCTTTCTGCTTTTTGAACTTAGAGACTTGCTGTATTATGGTCTTTAGCTCTAATACATAAGAACAAACTATTAGAAACAAAAGCACATTTAAAGTCTGCCCAAACACTCATCAGGGATCTTAAAGGGACATTAAACTGCTGAGTACATCTGCAGTAGCAAACACCAAAAGGAGAACCACACCATCCCCAATACATCTGCAGTAGTATGGTTATTTCTCACTATGCAAGTGTTTTTTTCCCCTATTTTTGCAGCTCACTTTAAAGCCGTTCTCTTATTTTAACCCATGACAAGTGCTGGTTAGTGAAGCTCCGCATATCTTTATACAGGGCGCCGCCATCTTTGAGCTTAAATATTCTTGAACTTTGTGATAGTAGTGGTTCCTATTCACAGATCAGTGATATTGTTGTCTTCTTGACAAGCTATTGTGCACTTTAGTTTAGAGTCCTCAATATAGAGTGTCAGTTGTATCTTTTTGCAGTGGCTGCATTGCTCTTTATTATTCCTAAGGGATTTTTTTTATATGCTATATAACTTTAAAACTATGTAAAAATAATGCAGAAATGTAGCAACCTCAATGATCTGTGAAAGAACGCCTCTTCTGTCACATGATACAATAATAGGTGTGCACCAAGATGGTAACACCCAGTATAAAGATGCAGATCTTTACCAACTGGCTTCTTTAATGAGTTAAAATAAGAGAATGGATTTTAAGACAGCAGCAGGCACAGGAGCAAAACCAATAGCAAAATGATTACTAACCATGCAACTGTAGTTTTACTCTGCAGTTTAATGTTCCTTTTAAAACAAAAGGACAGGGGACTGAAATCACACTGCAAAACTTATTTACACACACCAGACAAAATAGTAATATTTCTGATAGTTTATACTTAGGTTATAAATAAGATGACTAATGCTGTGGATGTCTATGGACCTGATTCTCTAAAATTCCCCGACATGAAGTGAGGTATCACATTGGCTCTTGCAGGGCCAAACATCACTCAATTATCTAAAAAAAAAGGGGACTGAACCTTGAAGTCCCGGTAAATGGCAAGCTGCCTCCCATAGTAAGTAATGATACTTTCTTATGCAAGGTAATGTGAGAAGGAGAACACAGAACTCATAACAACATTTATTTTCTGAAGCACATACAAATCAAATTTTTGCATTCAGATCCTTTGTTAGGATCCAAATGCGTAAGTGCTATTGGACTCTTTTTTAGAGCCGGATTGATTATGGTAAAAGATCTCCACATTAAGATCTTGGCAAATCTAGATCTTAATGTAGAGATCTTGCATCAGAATCAATCGAGCTCTGAAAAGAGCCAAATAACATTTTTTTCTGCACTCAGATTCTAACAAAGAAGCCGAATGCTTCAAATGATACTTGCATTTACTTCTAGTTTCACATACAAGTCATTTTCTATCAGCTTAATATGTGCATAGCAAATTTTTATACACAATCACCAGCATGCATTCGTTGAGATGAATTAGTGAGGGTTAAATGCTTAGTGAATACAACAACAGATGTGGAAGAACTTCAGACACAACCAAAAACTCCCCTATCTAGCCTACTCACTGAGGATGTGAGACTCATTTTACATTGAAAAAAATAAAATATGACTTCAAATGTTATATTTTATTTATATTTTGAAATTATTTTTTACATTCTACTCTCCTTTACAGCCCTTAAAGGGACATAAAACAAGTTGGGATAGTGACAAAATATAATAATATGTACTTTAATTAGTTTACCTGCAAATTTATACTGCAGTGCCTCGCCATTAACCCTTTCTTTTAAGTTTCCGAATTGCACAGCTGTAACTCCCACACACAATTCCTTCTATGGCTATATATCCACCTTTGTTTGGTAGAATGCAAGACTTTAACACTTAGGGGTATATTTATCAAAGTGCGAGCGGACATGATACGATGTACGATGTAGATTTATCATTGCAGTTCACCAGAACTGCTTGTGCAATACTGCCCTCTTCAGATTTGCGGCCAATCGGCCACTAGCAGGGGGGTCAATCAACCTGATCATATGCGATCAGGTTAATTTCTGTCCGCTGCCTCAGAGCAGGTGGACAAGTTATGGAGCAGCAGTCTTTAGAACGCTGCTTCATAACTTGGAAACAAGGGGCATCAAGCTCCATTCAGATCTTGATAAATCGGCCCCTTAGTGTCTGCTGGAGCATGCCTAGAAGCAAATAAGCTGCTGTGAACTTTGTTGAAATACAATGCCTGTGTTTCTGATGCTAAACACTGATAAGGGGGGGAGTGGATCAGACTAATCCAGACAGCATGGCTATGTAACTAATTTTTTTTTATATTTGAAAATTATTTTAAAATACTTGCCAGCAATTTTTAAACAATCTTTTTTATGCAAACTATTTTTACTTAATTAGCCCTTTTAGGGTATGCACAGATCTCAACCTGTTTTATGGCACTTTAATAAGATACACAGCTAGGAAGGTAAAATTTTCCTTTAGAGTATCCCTTGAATCAAGTCCTATATCGGTTTAATATTTCCTTATTTTATTTATTATTATTATTTTATTATGATTAAAAGAAACTTTTGATATTTAATTTCTCTTTACATTGTCAAGTTAGATGTTTTTTTCTGACTTTAATGTTTAATTTTGATATTTCAGCCAAAATTAAATTGTACATGCAAATTGAGTCATCACTAATACAATACAGAAACTGTAGGCTCTCTGAGCAGGAACACAGTCCAAATGCTGGTACACAAAACATACCTAGATATGCTCCATGTGGTCTGGCACGGTAAAAGATATGATAACTTTTACTAGAAGCAATTTTGCTAAAACAAGTTCACTGCAAAATGCTTTGTTTAAATTTGAAATGCAGAGCTAAGTGTTTCAGTTTTGACTGATATATCCCTTTAATTTCAAAGAAGGGCCACTCCGTCAATAAAAAAAACAAAAAATTTAGTTCTCTGTGACAATACATTTGGTGCATTGATAGTAACAATAGAATACTCTTGCACATTATAACCAGGTAACCTAAACAAACCTGTGCTACAATTTAAGATTGAAAACTATATTGGGTTTATGTCTGAATGAGATCTGTTTGTTTATAGAAAAGTAATAATTTCTTTTCAATACTTTTTTGCTTCATTCACAGCCTCAATAAGTCTTCGAGATGTTGCCAACAAGAGTGCAACCGTAAGTTCCGCCACAGCTTCTGTTAATACATCGGGTGTAAATCCAACTCGGATGTTCCTGGTAAGAAGAAAAAGTTCATAAAAAAAAATTAAATTGAGGATATTTTCAACGAATAACTACTTATGCAACTTATAACCTCACTCTCTTCAAATCAAGTAGTAATTCATTCATGTAAATAGCGGCTTTGCACTACGTAAAACGTGTTTTTTGGAATTGTTTTTTATATCATATTTTTAAAGCTATTGTAAGTTGACCCTGTACTGAACGTGTTTTAATTCTAATAATGCGACCACACTGTACCAAATGTGTTCTATATTAGTAACACGTTTGTTACAGTGTAGCTGCAATATTAGAAGGAAACCCCTTCTGTACTCTGTAAAAGTAGTTTTCTAATACTGCAAATGCAATCTACATATCACATTTTTAAAATACAACACGTTTTGTAAAGTGTGATCGCAGGATATGCCTAGAGAAGTCTGCAGGGTGCATTTCCAGCTCTGAGAAATAGAACATCAACAATTTTCAGAGCCACATTGGGCGCCATGTACTAAGCTTCGAAGTGACCGTCCGTCAAAATTCGCTCACGATCTGCTTCTCGTATGTACCAATCTGCGATCGGGTCGAAAAACCACTATTTTCATCAGTGATCATAATTTTACGCAACTGATCGTTCCGAAGCCTTTTTCCACTTACTACATGTTCGATCGCACGTAAATTCGCTGTAATCAGAAATTATGAATGTTACAACTAATCCATCTGCTCCAACTTTCACTGTAACTTCGCGTGATTTGCTTCGCGACCATTTAGGTAGCGAATACAATAGAAAACTATAGGGCGTCTCAACCTGACGCCAGGTAGAAGTACTTAAGTGAAAGGACTAGACTACTATTGTAGCATTATTGGTTTTTGGATCACTGAATGAAGATGGAGACACTTTTACACATGTTTCTTTTCCGATTAATTCAATTACGAGGAAGAAGGGCTATACAGGCACCGGTTGACAACTTGCAAAGAAGGAGAGGTAGAAGAATCAGAGTCCCTAGAGTTTTCCTTCCACGTATGGGTTTGGAAAGCATTTCTGATCGAGAGATTATCCAGAGATTCCGTTTGGACAGAGAAGCTATTATGGAACTTTACAATGAAATAGCAGAATACCTGGAACCTATGACAGCGCGTTCACAAGCCATACCCGGACTATTAAAACTGTTGGCAGCCTTACACTTTTTTGCCACCGGTTCATTCCAAGCTGTGTCTAGCGTTATAATTGGCATCAGCCAGTCTGCTTTTTCGAGGCACCTAACCAAAGTTATTGATGCTTTGATGGTCATCTTTCCAAGGTACGTGTGCCTTCCGCTTGTCTGATGATTATGACACCTAGATCGTCACGTGGGTAAAGAACTAAACCAATCAGGTCGCAGACTGCTTCTTAACTTTGCTCTTTCGCGCTGAACAAAGCTTCAAAGTTATCAATAATCCGATTGTCCTCGACACACAATAGACGCAAAATTTTACGGCTTGGTTTTTAGTACATTCATGTAACGAAGTGCCATCCACATGGTGCGAATGCTGGCGGGTTATTTCGATACGGTCTGTGCGGAAAAAATTGACGGCTTAGTACATGGCGCCCATTACATGAAATCGGCACCTTTTTCTATCGCTATATGGTCACTTTTAAACTTTGAAAAGTATAGTTTTTATATAATAGTTATTTCTATTCATGTAGATTACGAATTATGCGCGATAGAGAGTAGTTAACGAACGCAACAAAAGTTGCGTTATTTCACCCTCTATAGCGCTGCCATTACGAGTTTTGAAACAGCCGGCTTGTGCGTGCGATATGGTTGCGTTGAGCTCCATATCGCACAAAATACAAGTGCTGCTTTGATGTACACGCTTTCCCCATAGACATCAATGGGGAGAGCGTGTTAGAAAAAAACTTAACACCTGCGATCATGGAATGAGAAGCTCCGTAACGCAGCCCCATTGATGTTTATGGGGAAAAAAAAAAGTTACGATTTAGGTAGCGAATACAATAGAAAACTATAGGGCGTCTCAACCTGACGCCAGGTAGAAGTACTTAAGTGAAAGGACTAGACTACTATTGTAGCATTATTGGTTTTTGGATCACTGAATGAAGATGGAGACACTTTTACACATGTTTCTTTTCCGATTAATTCAATTACGAGGAAGAAGGGCTATACAGGCACCGGTTGACAACTTGCAAAGAAGGAGAGGTAGAAGAATCAGAGTCCCTAGAGTTTTCCTTCCACGTATGGGTTTGGAAAGCATTTCTGATCGAGAGATTATCCAGAGATTCCGTTTGGACAGAGAAGCTATTATGGAACTTTACAATGAAATAGCAGAATACCTGGAACCTATGACAGCGCGTTCACAAGCCATACCCGGACTATTAAAACTGTTGGCAGCCTTACACTTTTTTGCCACCGGTTCATTCCAAGCTGTGTCTAGCGTTATAATTGGCATCAGCCAGTCTGCTTTTTCGAGGCACCTAACCAAAGTTATTGATGCTTTGATGGTCATCTTTCCAAGGTACGTGTGCCTTCCGCTTGTCTGACGATTATGACACCTAGATCGTCACGTGGGTAAAGAACTAAACCAATCAGGTCGCAGACTGCTTCTTAACTTTGCTCTTTCGCGCTGAACAAAGCTTCAAAGTTATCAATAATCCGATTGTCCTCGACACACAATAGACGCAAAATTTTACGGCTTGGTTTTTAGTACATTCATGTAACGAAGTGCCATCCACATGGTGCGAATGCTGGCGGGTTATTTCGATACGGTCTGTGCGGAAAAAATTGACGGCTTAGTACATGGCGCCCATTACATGAAATCGGCACCTTTTTCTATCGCTATATGGTCACTTTTAAACTTTGAAAAGTATAGTTTTTATATAATAGTTATTTCTATTCATGTAGATTACGAATTATGCGCGATAGAGAGTAGTTAACGAACGCAACAAAAGTTGCGTTATTTCACCCTCTATAGCGCTGCCATTACGAGTTTTGAAACAGCCGGCTTGTGCGTGCGATATGGTTGCGTTGAGCTCCATATCGCACAAAATACAAGTGCTGCTTTGATGTACACGCTTTCCCCATAGACATCAATGGGGAGAGCGTGTTAGAAAAAAACTTAACACCTGCGATCATGGAATGAGAAGCTCCGTAACGCAGCCCCATTGATGTTTATGGGGAAAAAAAAAAGTTACGTTGAAACCTAACACCCAAAAATAAATCCCACGTCTAAACACCCCTAATCTGCTGCCCCCGACATCGCCGACACCTACATAAAGTTATTACCCCCTAATCTGCCGCCCGACATCGCAGCCACCAAAATAAATCTATTAACCCCTAATCTGCCGCTCCCGATATTGACGCCACTATACTAAAGCTATTAACCCCTATTTCCCTGCACCCAAACATCGCCCACACTATAATAAATCTATAAACCCCTATTCCGCCGCACTCAACATCGCCGCCACTAAATTAAGTTATTAACCCCTAAACCTCTGGCATCCCACATCACTACCACTAAATAAACCTATTAACCCCTAAACCGCCAGCCCCCCACATCGCAACAACCTAAATTAAACTATATTAACCCCTAAACCTAGCCGTAACCCTAACCGTAACCCTAAACCTAACACCCCCTAACTTTAACATAATTAAAATACAGCTAAATTAAAGTTACAATTATTCACTAAATAATACCTATTTAAAACTAAATACAAACTCACCTGTGAAATAAAACCTAAGCTAGCTACAATATAACTAATAGTTATATTGTAGCTAGCTTAGGTTTTATTTTTATTTCACAGGGTATATATTTATTTTAAAGAGGTAGACTAGTTAGTAAAATAGTTATTAACTATTTACTAACTACCTAGTTAAAATAAACACAAACTTACCTGTGAAATAAAACCTAAGCTGCCTTACACTAAAACCTACCATTACAAAAATAATAACCTACCATTACAAAAAAAATAAAACACTAAAATTACAAAAAATAAAAGAAACTACCATTACAAAAAATAACAAATGAAATTATCCAAAACAATAAAATTTATTCCTATTCTAATACCCTGTTTAAAAAAAAAAAAACACCCCAAAATGAAAAAAACAACCTAATCTATAATAAACTACAAAGGGCCCTTAAAAGGGCCTTTTGTAGGCCCTTAAAAGGACCTTTTGTAGGGCATTGCCCTAAAGTTAACAGCTCTTTTGCTAAAAAAGAAAATCAAACACCCCCTAACAGTAAACACCCTAAAACAAAAAAATTACACAAAATAACAAACAAATTATCCAAAATAATAACAATTATTCCTATTCTAATACCCATTTTTTTTTAAAAAAACACCCCAAAATAAAATAAACCTAATCTTTAATAAACTACCAATAGCCCTTAAAGGGGCCTTTTGTAGGGCATTGCCCTAAAGAAATCAGATATTTTTCTAAACAAAAATACAAATACCCACTAACATTACAAACCCCCACCCCTCCAAACCCACAAAATAAAAAAAACTATCTAAAAAACCTAATCTACCCATTGCCCTGAAAAGGACATTTGTATGGGCATTGCCCTGAAAAGGGCATTTGTATGGTCATTGCCCTTAAAAGGGCATTCAGCTCTTTTTCTTGCCCTTAAAAGGGCATTTAGCTCTTTTAAGAAATGCCCAAACCCTAATCTAAAAAAAAAAAAAAACGCACCCCAAAAAGCCTTAAAAAAAACCTAACACTAACCCATCTTAAGGTACTCACAGTTGCTAAAGTCCCGCTTGAACGATCTTCATCCTGGCGGCTCCATCGTCATACATGCGGCTCCATATTCATCCATCATGGGACCGGCATCTTCTTCATCCCTGTGGAGGCGTTGATGCACGGAAGCGAAGGTCCAAGGTGGAGGTCCAAGGCGGAGGTCCATCAATCTGACGTGGAGATCCTCTTCATGTGATCGTCCGCCGCACACTGAGGATTCAAATGCAAGGTACCCCTTTTATACTGGGGGTGCCATTGCATTCCTTTTGGCTGAAAAATTTAAATCAGCCAATAGGAATTAGGGCTGCTAAAATCCTATTGGCTGTTCAAATCAGCCAATAGGATTTAAGCAGCTGTCATTCCTATTGGCTAATTCAAATCATTAATAACTATTTACTAACTAGTCTACCTAGTTAAAATAAATAAAAACTTACCAGTGAAATAAAAATAAAACCTAAGCTAGCTACAATATAACTATTAGTTATATTGTAGCTAGCTTAGGTTTTATTTCACAGGTAAGTATGTATTTAGTTTTAAATAGGTATTATTTAGTTAATAATTGTAACTTTAATTTAACTCTATTTTAATTATGTTAAAGTAAGGGGGTGTTAGGTTTAGGGTTACGGTTAGGTTTAGGAGTTAATATAGTTTAATTTAGGTTGTTGCAATGTGGGGAGCTGGCGGTTTAGGGGCTAATAGGTTTATTTAGTGGTAGTGATGTGGGAGGCCAGAGGTTTAGGGGTTAATAACTTTATTTAGTGGCATCGATGTCGGGGAGCAGCGGAATAGGGGTTAATAGATTTATTATAGTGTGGGCAATGTTGGGGTGCGGGGGAATAGGGGTTAATAACTTTAGTATAGTATGGGTGATGTCGGGGAGCGGGGGAATAGGGTTTAATAAATTTTATTAGTGGCGGCGATGTTGGGAGCGGCAAATTAGGGGTTAATAGGCTTAATATAGTGTTTGCGATGCGGGAGGATCAGTTTTGTTGCGTAAAACTCATAACTACTGGTCTCAGATGGCGGTACGGATTTTAACATAATTGAATCTTCTCCCTTGCAACTTCGTATCTCTCTGGACCTTCAAAAGAGATTGCACCTTCATGAGCTGGTTTTTATAGGGGATGCACCTCCATGCACGCATGCACATATACCCCACAGGAGTAGACTAATTCTTTATTTGCGCTAACCCGACATGAGTTATATTAAGGTGCATTATGTATTTATTAAATATAAAATATTGAAAAACATTAATAATTAATGTAAATAATTATTGTAGATGTTCTTAAAAATTCAAAGAATATATATGTATATTTTAAAGTAACTATTAATAATTATCATTAATATTTTTGCAATATTTTATATTTAATATGTACATAATGTACCTTAAGTGAACTAATTCTTTGTGTGCCTTAACAGGATACTGCGTTACACATATTTTACATTCTAATGTTCCAAAATCCTTTTATTTAATGCATGCCGGGTTTCACTTGCGTGCAAAATGTTTACTATTAACTTGCTATACAAGCACTAACCAACGCGCACAAAAATGTACTTCTAGTGCTGAGCAAAAGCGCTAAATAGTGCTCCACTTTTAATCTAGCCCTCAGTGTATAATGTCCATTTAAACCATAATATTGCTGAAAGCTGAAATGAAACATGCATTAACAGTGAAAAAGTAAGGAGTAAATATTCAAAGGGACAGTCATATTTTTTTAATTTAGATATTTTTTTTAAACAAAGATCTGATTGAAATGAAGACTATGGGGACGATTTATCAAGGGCCAAATAGCACCTGATGCCCCTGCTTCCGCGCAAGCCTTTAGGCTCGCCGGAAACAGCCGTTATGTAGCAGCGGTCTTAAGACCGCTGCTCCATTACTGGTCCGCTGCCTCTGAGGCTGTGGTCTGCAATCCGCCCGATCCTATACGATCGGGTTGATTGACGCCCCCTGCTAGAGGCCTATTGGCCATAAATCTGCAGGGGGCGGCATTGCACAAGCAGTTCACAAGAACTGCTTGTGCAATGATAAATGCTGACAGAGTATGCTGAGCAGATCATATTGGACAGACCGATGATAAATTGGCCCCTATATCATTAGAACAGTAGATATTATTTCTAATATGTATCAGTAAATATTTGTTAAAGTCAGATTGTTTAACAATACGTTAAAAGTTTAATGTATGATTTAATGTGATACTTTACCTTTTTTTAAGCTCATCAAGGGATAAGTGATCATATCCTACAGACATTGTGCTAACCACTTTAAGGCTGGGTCCTGCGGAAACATTAAAAACATAGCGTATTAAAACAATTTACAAAATCATTCTATAATGTATTTCCAAGTCTTTTTTCTTTCAAATCTGCACAAATTATTGAATTTCTATTATGAAATTATGCACGATTTATTGCATCTCAATGTATGGAGTATAGCATGCTCTAATCTAGAAAGGCAAGCCTTATGGTTAAAGCTGTGAGATACAGATTCATCGTCCAAATTAAATCTTTTTAATTTTCCTTTTGATTATACCTACTATTTTGGGGGAAAAATGAATATTTAATTGTCTATTGAGAAGAGGTGGAACATGTCTATTCCTGACACAAGCAGCAAAATGTAGAAAACCAGCATCTATCTTTTACAGACATGCTCAGTTTCGCTCACCTAGGGGCTATTCTACAAACTAAACCTTTACTGACAAAACCTATAGATCTATATGGCAGCATGAACCAAAAGACGAGGTAGGCCTATGTCCTCATAAAATCATATTGATGGTCTCTGTACCCAAATAATTCCTGGGGAAGCAAGGTTGTTCCATTTACAGATAATTCAGGATGTATGGATCATGGAAGTAATTCAACAAAGTTACATTTTGGAATTAAAAAAACCCTCCTCATCAGTATTTTGTACAGTCCCAGATACCTCAGGATCAGGTCAAACAGAAGGCAATTTTTCAGTACCCGGAGCAACATTTGTTCTGTGGTCATTTACAGTTTTTATTCCAGAATGTTCCTGATAAGTAAAAATGACAAATTTTAGAGACCTATGTTGCATCTCAGGGTGCTTAATAGCTTTTTGAAATGGCAAAATTTATTGAGGTTGTTTTTTTCAGACAATGCCTTCCTGGTATCTACTGACCTGAAATACATATATTTTCATATTCCTGTAACACCCCATCACAGGTGTTTATTATTTGCAATAGGAAATCAACATTTTCAGTTTCTGGCACTTCCTTTTGGAAAATGTTTATGGCTCCAAAAACATTTACTAAGGTACTAATTCCTTCAATAGCAAAAATGTGCAAGCAAGGCATCATTCTCCTGCATTATTTAAATTACATTTTATTACTGGCATATTTAGAACAGTAGGCCACAATTTATACTCAGCAGGTCTTGCATATTCTGCAGACCCTTGGCTAGATGATACAAAAGTCAGGTGCAGCACGTTCAACAAGCAGTCTTCTTGGGAGCATTATTTAATACAAAAAAGAATATGGTGTTTCTACCCCCATCAAAAAGTTCTGAAATTAATTGCATTCTTGAAAAATCTTCATAGTCAGACAATTGACTTCCAAATGAAGATTCTGGGAAAGCTAACCTCGACAATTTAAATGGTCAGATGGGTGGAGAATGAGGCCTTTTCAACTACATTTCCACTAGCAATGGAAGAAATATCTCCCTCTTTCTCAGAGGATTCCTTTTCGATACCCTCAAGAGCCAACTCATTTGGTGGTTGAAGATACCAAATCTCTTTTAGGGGATCCTTTTGAAGTCAAAACGGACCCCAACAAAAGGAGTTGAAGAGCAGTCTGCAATCAGTAGCATGTTCAAGGTCTTTGGGAATGAGAATAAGCATCATCGCCAGAATATCTTCTTTAATTTAGAGCAGTCTTACAAACTTTGAAGGCTTTACAAGATATTATTTATGGCCAGGCAGTAAAGATTCTTTCAGACAACATAATAACAGTCTCCTATATAAAGGATTAAGGGAGAAAAGAAGTCCAGCAGCATCATTCTTCCAATCTGCACAGTGATTAATTTGCTTTTCCAAGCAAGGAAATAGTGTACCTGCAAGACTTAGTATAGAATATGGGACATATGTTATACTTGGATGTTGAAAAAATAATTGCTCTACAGAAAAATTTCAGCTGTGTTGTCTCCCTTATTTTCTCCATGATGATTTCCAGCAAGGTTTATCTTCAGCTACTCTTAAAGGACCACTAAATACAGTAGAATTGCATAATCAACAAGTGCACAGAAGCAGTAGATTTTTTTTTTCTGGCAAATGTATTTTTTATCCCATTTGTTAGCCCCATTCTACCATGTGACAGACATCAGCCAATCACAGACTAGTATACGTATACCCTGTGAGCTTGTGCATATAAAAAGATTCATAAAACACTAATCAATCCACCTGGTAGGCCGATTGTTTCGGGAATTGGCTCCCTTACAGCCAATTTATCGGAATACTTAGATATCTTTTTGCAGAAATCTGTAAAATCATTACCCTCGTATTTAGAGGATTCCACAGATGTTCTATCATTGGCAGAGACCGTCACGTGGCAGGAGGACTTTCTCCTTGCCACGTGCGATGTAACATCTTTGTACACTTGTATTGACCATCAAGATGGTCTACGAGCGGTTAAATATTTTTTAGATATAGATGAGAATCTAAAGGAGGAACAAAAGGGATTCCTTATGGATTCTATAAAATTTATTTTGACCCATAATTTTTTCAGTTATGAATCACAATTCTATAACCAGGAAAGAGGAACGGCAATGGGCACCAGGTTTGCTCCAAGTTATGCAAGCTTATTTATGGGTTTTTGGGAACATTGTTTTCTCACTAACAATGAGTTTGGAGCAAACCTGGTGTCCTATAAACGATATATAGACGATATCCTCATTATTTGGAGAGGGGAGGAGGATAAATTTGATGATTTTGTTAGGAATATGAATAACAATGAATCAAATCTGCATTTCACTTATGAAAAGAGTCGACTAAGTGTGAACTTCCTAGATCTTGAACTATTTCCTATTAATAATAAATTGCACTCAAAAACGCACTTTAAAAGTGTGGATGCAAATAGCTATGTGCATTACACGAGCTGCCACCATCCAAGATGGGTAGATAACATCCCGAAGGGACAATTTTTGCGTATAAAGAAGAACTGTACCAAACTAGAGGATTATGATGATCAGTCAGGGAAGCTCAAACAAAAATTCTTAGAAAGAGGCTATAATGATGAAAAAATAGAAGGCATTAGACAGGGGGTAAGATGTGTAAACAGGAATGATTTAGTAAATAAAGATAAAAATGTAAATAAGAAAAGTAAGAATCTAGAGAAGGACAATATATTTATCCCATTTATCACAAATTATAGTAATAATAAGTTCCTCCTATAGAAGATATTAAATAAACATTGGGGAATTCTAAAAAATGACGAATTAATAGGCCCACTACTCCCAAAAAGACCACAAATCATTTATAAAAAAGCTAGAAATCTAAAATCTATGTTGGCACCAACTGAAAAGAAGAGTAAGAGTAGAGACACCCAATTGAATTTAGAGGGAAAAAAATTGAAAGGTTTTTTCCCTTGTCCGACTTGTAAGTCATGTAAACACTCCAAAAAGGAGAAAGAATTTAAATCAAATATATCAGGGAAATCTTTCAAAATAAATGAAACCATAAGATGTGCGGATAAATTTGTTATTTATCTCATACAATGTTCTTGTGGAAAGCAGTACGTGGGGGAATCGGAAAGACCCCTACGAGACCGTATTCGAGAGCACATATGGTCCATAGAGAAATATGACCTAGAGAGGAATAAGGAATTACCCATCCCCAAACATTTTGCTGCCTGTAATAATGGGGATTTAAAATGCTTCTCCTATATAGGTATAGATAAAATAAGAAAAAATTGGAGAGGGGGTAATATGCAATCTAATTTGTTAAAAAGGGAGACAAAATGGATTTTCGATTTAAAAACATTGAAACCAAATGGTTTAAATCTAGATTTTGACATAGGGTGTTTCCTTAGAGACTAACTAAATTTTATTTGTTTATATGGCCCAAATTCATAATGATGTTAATCGGACAACTGTAGGGTGATATATAAGAATTCACACCTCTGAGGATATATGTCTACCATAAGGAATAACGTATGGAATATACAATAATATATGCACAGTCTTTATTCATTTTCTCATTAAAATCCTTAATTTATATATTTTTTGTAGGTTATATATCTTTTGGCTATAGATTTTGTCCCATTGGAGAGATGAGTCTTAGATGGTTACAAAAATATTAAGTATCTTTATTGTTATTTTTATTGTTATTTATATATATTTTCTTTATATTTACTTCCATTTTTATTTTTTATCTTTTGATCGTTATATTATTCATTCATTTATTTATTGAAATCAAACATGTTGAAAATCTGATGTTTGTGCACATTTAGTTGTGGGTACTGTCCCTTTAAGAAACAGAATATATACCGGCAATATATTTGAGGTTAAGAAATTGGTTCAAACATCTGACTAAATTACATTGTATCAAGTATATAAAGTTAGCACTTGTTACATTTTCTGTAATGATGCACTTGTTAACTGGTTAGAATATAACGATTACACTGTTTATATGTTAATAACAGAAAAATCTCTTTGTATGTATATCTGAAGACTACAGAGTTGTTCCATGCTCGCATCAGACGATTATGCTAATATAGTGACTGTTTCACTCTGAGTTACAGCCAATCAAAGGTATCCTAGATGGTTTAAAAGACCGGATACTCCGATCATCAGGAGCTTGACAAAGGCCCAGAACGGGCTGAAACGCGTTGCTCCGCCCACTTACGCTTGTGAACCAGGTGTTCCTAACGAAAACTTCCTTTTTGGCCGAGATTGCAAGATTTTCTCTGAGCGGTCCGGATTGACTCACTGAAAAGTGCTGCTTGAAAGAGGGGATATCGCGGCAACTATCTGCTGAAACACCAGGGGAAAAGAAAAAGAGCCGGAGTGTACAGAATACCATTATGGTGTAAGTAAAAGTGAACACCATAATTTTGTGGCTCTTTTCTTGTCTTTTGATCCGGGTCTCGATCTCATTGCAGCTCCAGACGGTTCTTACCTCCAGCTGACGTGGTTTCCAAATCTGATTGCCTCCCTGGGCTCACCATTTTGACCTCTCATCCCAGCGATCCATTAGTTTTAAATGCATTTCTCATTTTATTTTTTTTCATTGTTTTGTTTAGATTTTATTGTATAGGGACATTTATTTTAATTGTTGCTACACTTATTTTTATGCCTGATCAGTGCATTAGGGGATAAGATGTGTTAGATTATTTTATGAATTGTCTGTGATGTTTAATAAATTTGTATCCATTTTATGACTCATTTCTCCCGGTAAGTCTTTTTTACTATAGAATTACGTATCCTTTTTGGTCTTGGGATTATAAATTGGCTATATTTACTAAAGTGACTTATTTTTTGGTTTTCACTTATTTTGGCTGTTTTGGCAGCGCCAAGGGCTGAATAGTGTTGTTTTTTGAACACCACTGTGTTTGTGTCAGTTATTTGTTTTGGAGTTAGAGGAATCTCCATTTAACCCATTGGCTTATAAGTGTATGCATTCTCCCAGCGCAGTGTGATCTAACTTCTCTTTTTTTTGCACATAAAAAGATTTTGCAAAATTTAAAAATGGAAGTCAATTATAAAAATTCTTAAAATTGTGTGCTCTTTCTGAATCATGAAAGTTTAATTTTGACTTGAGTGTCCCTTTAAAGTACAAGTCTTGGCTATATCAGCAACATCAAGAGTTTGATGGGCATAAGATCCATTGGTTAACTCTCTTTTTTTTAAGCATTATCAAATATTTATCCTAGAAATCATGTTCCTTCATGGGATCAGCCTCTTGTGTTGGATGCTTTGATGGAATCTCCCTTTGAACCACTGAAATGTGGTATTTAACTCTGATGACTAAGTGTTCTTAGTGGCTAGCATGTCTGCAAGGTGTGTTTCTGAATTGCAGCCACTTTTATTTCATTAGGATAAGGTAGTTCTTTTAACCGTTGCAGAATTTTTATTAAAGATGGTGTCAGATTTCACAAACAAATTGGTAGATGGTCTCCATTATTATGTTGACAGAACAAAGAATTTCAAGAAAACTAGTTCCCTGGTTGTTGTTCTCCTAGGCCAGGGATGGGGAATCTTGGCACTCCTGATGTTTCAGAACTACATAACCCATGATGCTTAGGCACTTTTAAGTCCAGTTAAACATCATGGAAAATGTAGTTCTGAAACATCTGGAGGGCCAAGGTTCCCCATCCCTGCCCTAGGCCATAGTAACTAGGCCATAGTAAGGGGCAGTTACCTGCCAGAACTACTATTTATTCCTGGATTGTCCAGTGCGTAATGAAGATTTTATCAACTTAACTTCCAGTTCTGAAGGGGTTAAAGCTGCACTCTAGTAGAGCAGTGTCTACATCCTGGGCATTTCAGAATGATGCATCAGTATCTGACATCTGCCAAGCAGCTGTATGAAAAACTCCCAACACTTTTTTTAGTCATTACAACCTGGATGTTTTACAGTCCTCTTCTGCCAGATTTGGTTATAGGTAAAGGAGGAATGGTTACCCCCACCATGGAGGGGTCTCACCTGGTAAGTATTGCCTAGGTTATAGGTCAAGATAGATACATTTCTGTTTTCAATGCTTTAATTTATAATTTTTTTAGATGTAAACAAAGAAAAAAATATAATGGCCCTTAATTAGCTATGGTCTCTAGGAAGTTGGTTGAAGTTAAACAACCGGGTCCACTCTGTATATTCTGTATCTCTACAAATAGTATGTTTTACCACAAACAAAACACAAGTAATTACTTTAAGAAACTAATTATACTATTAACCCCTAAACTGCCAACCCCCAAATCGCAATAAACTTAATTGACATATAAACCCCTAAACCGCTAATCCCCCACATTGCAATAAACCTAATTAACCTATTAACTTCTAAACTGCCAACCCCCCACAATGCAAATAACTAATTTAATTACTAAGACCCCTAACCTAACACCCCCTAAATTAACACCAATTACTACTAACTTACACTTAAAAAAAATCCTAACATTAATTTACAAAAAAATTAATTTAACATTATAAAAAATAAAAAGTCTAACATTACAGAAAAATTATCAAAAATAAAAAAAATTAAACATAATCCCTATGAAAATAAAAAAGCCCCCAAAATAAAAACACCCCCTAATCTAAATTGAACTACCAATAGCCCTTAACAGGGCCTTTTGTATGGCATTGCCCTAAGTTAAACAGCCCTTTTACATTATATAAATACTAAGTCCCCCATAACAGTAAAACACCCCACCCACCAAACCCCCCAAAATAAAAAAAACTAACACTAAAAAAACTAAACTACCCATTGCCTCTTGTCAGGATGCCAGGAATCAGACTGAGACGAGAAGTGCAAAAATAATCACACCTTTATTAATAGCAAAAAAATAATAAAAAAGTCCACAAGTCAAATAACAAGCCAGGAATCAAAACCAGGGCTGGTAGTCAGATGAGCCGAGTCAGGAGCCAAAGCGAATAGTCAGATGAGCTGAGTCAGGAGCCAAAACGAGTAGTTAGACGAGCCGGAATCAGGAACAAGGAGAACAGTAGAGTCAGGAACAAGCCAAGGATCAGGAACCAGGAGGGACATCAGACAGCCAGGTAATACACGGGAGCTCTCACAAACAGGTCTGAGACAACGCAAGGGCAAAGCATACTGAACAGAGTCCCTTTAAATAATAAGTGATGGCATCACAATTCTGAGACTGCATCCTGTCTCACACGGATGATGTACACCAGTCTGACCATAAAAGGAAGTGCAGGAAATGAGCAGCATCACACAGTATGCACCGGAGTCAGCAAGAGATGTGAGTAAAATGGCTGCCAGCAGCACATAGCAATCAAAGCAGGGAAAAAACCCTGACACCACTAAAGGGGCATTTGTATGGGCATTGCCCTTAAAAAGGCATTCAGCTATTTTACTGCCCTTAAAAGGGCAATCAGCTCTTGTACAGCCCAATAAAATCCCTAATCTTAAAAATAAAAAAAATCCTAAGACTAAACCCCAAATAGGTACTCACTGTTCCTGAAGTCTGGCGGAGAAAGTCTTCTTCCAGGCGGCTCCATCATCTTCTATGTTCATCCTGAGCGAAGGCGGCACGGCATGGAGTGGAGCTGCGGAGCTGGCTTTCCCAATGCACTGATCCTCAGCGGGGGCGATCCTCAGCGGTGTGGAGGCTCCTCTTCATGCTTTCGTCCGTTGCACACTGAAGATTGAATGCAAGGTACCCCATATTTATTGGGGTACCTTGCATTCCTATTGGCTGAAATTTTGAAATCAGCCAATAGGATGAGAGCTACTGAAATCTTTGAACACCTCCGCGCCGCCTTCGCACAGGATGAAGATAGAAGATGATGCCCCTTTAGGGGCAATGGGTAGTTTAGGTGTTTTTAGAGTTAGGTTTTTTTTATTTTGGGGGTTGGTTGGGTGGGGGGTTTTACTTTTAGGGGGTAATTGGTAATTTTGTAAAGTAAAAGAGCTGTTTAACTTAGGGTTTAACTTAGGGCTATTAGTAGTTTAGTATAAGATTAGGGGGTGTTTTAATTTTGGGAGGGATTTTTTATTTTTATAGGGGTATTAGTTTAGGTTTACATTTTTTATTTTGTATAGCTTTGTTTATTTTTTTCTGTAATTTTACATTTTTTATTTTTTGTAAAATTAGCTTGGGGGTTTGTATTTTTTTTAAACATAGACTGCCCTCTGGGCAGGCTTATCTCCTAGTAAATATATAATTTAATTTAAAATTATGTTGTAAAATGTAGACGCCTTCCTTAAGCTTTTTGTAGTTATAAATTTACAGCTAGATTATGAGTTTTGAACGCTATAGGGAAATTAACGAACGCAACAAAATAATATTTAATCCCCTATAGCACTGCCATTACAAGTTTTAAAAAAACAGGCTTGTGCGCGCGATATGGTTGCGTTGAGCTCCATACCGCACCAAAAACAAGCGCTGTTTTGACATGCTCGTGCACGCTTCCCCCATAGAGATCAATGGGGAGAGAGGGTCAGAAAAAAACAAACACCTGCGATCGCGGAAAGAAAAGCTCTGTAACGCAGCCCAATTGATGTCTATGGAGAAAAAGAAAATACGGTTGAAACCTAACAGCCTAACATAAACCCTACGTCTAAACACCCCTAATATCGCCGAAGCCTGCCTACAGTTATTAACCCCTAATCTGCTGTCCCGATATCGCCGCCACCTAAATAAAGGTATAAACCTTTAATCTGCCGCTCCCGATATCGTCGCCACTATACTAAAGTTATTAACCGCTATTCCGCTGCACCCCAACATCGCCCACACTATAATAAATCTATTAAACCCTATTCCACCGCTCCCCAACATCGCTGCAACTAAATAAAGCTATTAACCCCTAAACCTCTGGCCTCCCACATCACTACCACTAAATAAACATATTAACCCATTAACTGCCAGCCCCCCACATCGCAACAACCTAAATTAAACTATTAACACCTACCCCTAAACCTAACCCTACCCCTAACACCCCCTAACTTTAACATAATTAAAATAGATCTAAATTAAAGTTACAATTATTAACTAAATAATACCTATTTAAAACTAAATACATACTTACCTGTGAAATAAAACCTAAGCTAGCTACAATATAACTAATAGTTTTTATTTTTATTTCACTGGTAAGTTTGTAATTATTTTAACTAGGTAGACTAGTTAGTAAATAGTTATTAACTATTTAATAATTACCTAGATCAAATAAATACGAACTTACCTGTGAAATAAAACCTAAGCTACCTTACACTAAAATCTTAAATTAAAAAAAAACAAAAACCTACCATTACAAACAATAAAAAAACCTACCATTACAAAAAAAACAAAAAAACAAATTATCCAAAATAATAAAAACTATTCCTATTCAAATACCCTTTAAAAAAATACACCCCAAAATAAAAAAGCCTAATCTAAAATAAACTACCAAGGGCCCTTAAAAGGGCCTTTTGGGGACACTTAAAAGGACCTTTTGTAGGGCATTGCCTCTTAAGGACATATGACGGAATTTTTCCGTCATAAAACAATTGAGCAAACAGAAAGCTGTGTCCTTAAAGGGTTAAACAGCTCTTTTGCTACAAAAAACAAACACCCCATAACAGTATACAAACCCCCACCCCCCAACTACCTTAAAATGGCCTTTTAGGGGGGTCCTTAAAAGGGTCTTTTGTAGGGCATTGCCCTAAGTTAAATAGCTCTTTTGCCACAAAAACAAACACCCCCTAACAGTATACAAATCCCCACTTAAAAGGGCTTTTTGTAGTGCATTGCCCTAAAGATAATAGCTATTTTCCTAAAAAAACAAAAACAAACACCCCCTAAAAAAATACATTACACAAAACAACATAAGAATTATCAAAAATAAAATTATTCTGATTCTAATACCCATTAAAAAAAAACATCCCAAAATAAAAAACCTAATCTAGAATAAACTACCAATGGCCCTTAAAAGGGCCTTTTGTAGGGCATTGCCTTAAAGATATAAGCTCTTTTTCTGAAGAAAAAAAAATTACAAATACTCACTAACATTACAAACCCCCACCCCCCAAACCCACAAAATAAAAAAACTATCTAAAAACCTAAGCTACCCATTGCCTTGAAAAGGGCATTTGGATAAGCATTGCCCTTAGGGCATTTAGCTCTTTTACATTGCCCAAACCCTAAACTAAAAATAAAACCCACCCAAAAAACCCTTAAAAAACATATCACTAACCCCCGAAGATCCACTTACAGTTTATGAAGTCCCGATTGAACGATCTTCATCCCAGCAGAGAAGTTCTCATTCAGGCGGCGAGAAGTCTTCATCCAGGCGGAACATCCTCTTCATACAGTCGCCGCCGTACACTGAATCTTCAATGCAAGGTACGCAATTCAAGATGATTCGAATCAGCCAATAGAATGAGAGCTGCTTAAATCCTATTGGCTGATTTGAACAGCCAATAGGATTTTAGCAGCTCTAATTCCGATAGGCTGATTCAAATTTATTAGCCAATAGGAATGCAAGGGACGCCATCTTGAATTGCGCACCTTGCATTGAACATTCAGTGTACGGCGGCGACCGTATGAAGAGGATGCTCCGTGCCGGATGTCTTCAGGATGGATCCGCTCAACGACACCGGGATCAAGATAGAAGATGCCGCCTGGATGAAGATTGAAGGGGCCGCCTGGATGAAGACTTCTTATCGCTTGGATAACTTTACCGCTGGGATGAAGATTGAAGCGGCCACCTGGATGAAGACTTCTCGCCGCCTGGATGAGGACTTCCACGCCAGGATGAAGATCGTTCAAGCGGGACTTCAAAAACTGTAAGTGGATCTTCGGGGGTTAGTGATAGTTTTTTTTTTTAAGGTTTTTTTTTGGGTGGGTCTTATTTTTAGATTAGGGTTTGGGCAGTAAAAGAGCTAAATGCCCTTTTAAGGGCAATGTCTATCCAAATGCCCTTTTCAGGGCAATGGGTAGCTTAGGCTTTTTTTAGAGTTAGGTTTTTTTTATTTTGGGGGATTGGTTGGTGGTGTGTTTTACTGTTGGGGGGTCTTTGTATTTTTTTTTAAAGGTAAAAGAGCTGATATCTTTGGGGCAATGCCCCACAAAAAGCCCTTTTAAGAGCTATTGGTAGTTTATTGTATGCTAGGGGTTTTTTTTATTTTGGGTGGGCTTTTTTATTTTGACCGAGCTATTAGATTAGGTGTAATTCTTTTTTATTTTTGATAATTTCATATTTTTTTTCCCCGTAATTTAGTGTAATTTTTCCGTAATTTTTTTTTTAATGTGTAGTTTAGTTTTAGTTAATTGGTAGTTAGTTTAATTTTAGTTTAATAATTATATTAGTTTAATTGTTAATTTAAACTTAGTTTTTTTAATTTGACAGGTAAATTTTAATTTAAAATTGGGAAATTGTAATTTTAATCTATAGTTAGGGGGTTGTTAGGTTTAGGGGTTACTAGTTTAAATTAGTTTATTGCGATGTGGGTGGCTTTCAGTTTAGGGGTTAATAGTTTAGTATATTTCGTTGTGGAGGGCTTGCGGTTTAGGGGTTAATAGGTTTATTATAGTGGCGGCGGTGTAGGGCTTAATAACTTTAGTATAGTGGGGGCGATGTGGGCATACGGCAGATTAGGGGTTAATTATATTTGAATAGTGTTTGCAATGCGGGAGGGCGGCGGTTTAGGGGTTAATAACTTTATTATAGTGGCGACGATGTGAGGGACCGGCGGAATAGGGGTTACATTTTTTTATTAGTGGCAGCAAATATCTGGAGCGGCAGATTAGGGGTTAAGAAATGTAATATAGTGTTTGCGATGCGGGAGGGCCTCGGTTTAGGGGTTAATAGGCAGTTTATGGGTGTTTAATGTACTTTGTAACACTTTAGTTATGAGTTTTATGTTACAGCTTTGCAGCGTAAAACTCATAACTACTGACTTTAAACAGTGGTACCGCTCTTGTTGTTTAAGGCTGTAACGCTCGCTTTTTAGCCTCACCGCAAAACTCCAAATACCAGCGCTATGGGAAGCCCATTAAAAACGTAATTTTTACGAGTGTGGGACTGACGTTGCGTTACAGGCTTAAAGGCTTGCGGTACAGCTATACCGACAAGATTCGTAATGGCTGCGGTGCTGTTTTAACGCTGAAAATAAAAGACAAACGCACAAACTTGTAATCTAGCTGATAGTACTTTGTATTTGCTAACAATGCATAACACTTTCCAGTGAGACAAATATCTCTAATGTCTACTTTATACCATGCTGCTGATCCACAAATATTTATAAAGCTTTTAACTAACAATTCATAACGCTTTGCTAGTGGAACAAATATCTCTTAGGTCTATTCTACAATGCTTCTGATTCACAAATATTATACTATCGGAACTGGGGAGATTTTCTTTTACCTAAAGTCTTATTTGGTTATTAATTTGTTGATGAGACCTTTCTATGAAGTGGCATGGACAATTGAAGGAATTTATTACAGCCATATAATGTATTGCATCTGATATATATAAAATTAATAAACAAAACAAACATTATTTCTGTTAATATTATGTTTTTCTTTTTTTGCTAAAGACCAGCACTTAAAGGGACAGTCTACTCCAATTTTGTTATTGTTTAAAAATATATATAATCCCTTTATTACCCATTCCCTGGTTTTGCACAACCAACATGGTTATATTAATATATATTTTACCTCTGCGATTACCTTGAATCTAAGCCTCGGCAGACTGCCTCCTTATCTCAGTACAATTTAAAGACTTGCATTTTAGCTAATTAGTGCTGACTCCACGAGAGTGAGCACAATGTTATCTATATGGCACACATGAACAAGCAGTGTCTTGCTATGAAAAGCTATAAAATGCCCTGAGATAAAGGCATCCTGCAGGGGCTTAGAAACAGGCAGAAATTTAGACGTTTAAAGGTTATAAAGTTTATTAATATAACAATGTTGGTTGTAAAAAGTTGGAGAATGGGTACTAAAGGCATTATTTATATTTTTAAACAATAAACATTTTGGAGTAGACTGTCCCTTTAAAGCACTCAATATTTAATCTTATATTCCTTTTTTTCAACCTCTAAAGGTTGGCTCAAATGTCCAGTAATTAATATTAATTAATAAGGAAGATGAAAGAAACAAGAGAGGCGCCTGTGTGTACCAGTAGATAACCAAATGATAATTTTCAAAGAGCCCTAATCAGGGTACTCACATTTGCAAAGAGCACTCAGACAGTGTTATTGGAAACAGGCCGGATGTTTGACAGCAACCCAGCTCACTGATTGCAGAAACAAAATGACATCAAATCTGGAGAAGACAAAACAGGGCGCCTGTGTGTACCAGTAATAGACCAACAAGATATCAGTGTAGATTCTCATTCAGTATACTCACATTTGTGAAGAGCACTCAGACAGTGCTATTAGGCACAAGCTGGATATTTAGCAGTAAACCAGCTTACTGATATGATGGTAACACAGGGACACAGGAACACAGGTACTCCAAAATATATAGAAGAGTCTCAAAGGATAGAGGCTATGAACTAAAACTGCAGTGCAGCCTATAACTCCCTAAGGAGTAACAGGTAGGTAGGTAAGGCACGGTTCCAATGTATAATGAACAAAATTTAAAATTGATTTATTGTAAATCAAAAATACAAAAAATACAGATAAAAATATAAAACAATGGAACCAGAAGGCAGGGGTTGCTAGCTACCCTGTACAGTTAGATATATGGGTTATTATCTTTTTTTTTTTTTTCTGTAGCATTAGCTTATCTAGGGCAGGGGTCCCCAACCCCCGGGGCCACGGACCTGTACCGGGCCGCACAGTGAACCAGGCCATACAGCAGGACGTGACTCTACACTGTGTAGAGTCTACAGTGTAGAGTTATGTCTTGCTGTGTGGCCCAGTTTGCTGTGAGGCCCGGTTCCTGCAGCCCCTGTAGTTGTCCCCTTGCCTTGCTTGGCCGCAAATTCCTCACTGCCAGGGCAACTGACAACCACCACGCCCCTAACCCTCCTAGCTGCTGATTCTGTAGACTCTACAGCCAATCAGCAGCTAGGAGGTTGGGGGCGTGGTGGTTGTCGGTTGCCCTGGCAGGTTGGACTTTGCGGCTGGGCACTGCAAGGGGACAACTACAGGGGCTGCAGGACAAAGAAAACATAGATAAAGGTGAAGGTAAGGGGGGCAGGTTAGATTCCGGATAATGCAATGGCTGCTGCAATCGGTTTATTTACACTCAGTATCAGTTGTTTAATTAGTTTGCTGTGTGAGAGGATATTTGTAGCACCTCTGGCAGCCATATGGTTAACTTTTTGGCCTGGCTCCATACAGAGAGCTGCTGATGTGAACTGTCACTATCATGGTGATTAGACTAGCAATACAGCTTGAGCTCCGCCTCCTGTCAGATTATCTGCGGCATTAGTGAGCGAACCCCATTGTAAACTGTGCATGCAAGGGATCTAGATTTTCCACTCCTTATGACAATAATAATAATAAAAATTAAGTTCAAAATAAATGTAATGCGCTTGAATCATTCTGAAACCATCCCACCGGTCCGTGGAAAAATTGTTTTCCACAAAACCGGTCCCTGGTGCCAAAAAGGTTGGAGACCGCTGCTCTAGGACACTGATGAGGTTGTAGCTTGCGGTCAATGGAAAAGGACCCTTTGTTCACATTTTAGCTTTTACAGTTGAACAATCTATAAATATTTTTTTTAGAAGGTTAATTATTAAATTATGATATTAAACTAATGTATTACAAATAAATACTGTATTCTTTTAGGCAATCCATTTTCCTAAAAATCCTTAAATACTGGGAATTTAACTTCCTTGACACTATCATGTCACTGCTTTCTCCAGGAGATGCATGGCTTCAGTTTTACTGAATGCTTCAATTTATTTTGTTGAAGAAGTGATGAAAGATAAATAAGGTAGATATATCATGCTCTGAACTGATGGGTGTGATTCAGAGTGGTGTAAGAAAATGTCTACATATCTAATTACAGATCTTAACTTAATGACTAGATATATATTATTTTTTTATTGTAGTATTAGATCCTATAGAAGACATAAGTTGAATTCACCTAAATCAGATGTACTTGGTGTCCTGGAGGATCTGAGATTACTTGAGAGGTTTACAAACTAAGGCCTAGATTTGGAGTTTGGCGGTAGCCGTGAAAACCAGCGTTAGAGGCTCCTAACGCTGGTTTTAGGCTACCGCCGGTATTTGGAGTCAGTCAAAAAAGGGTCTAACGCTCACTTTTCAGCAGCGACTTTTCCATACCGCAGATCCCCTTACGTAAATTGCGTATCCTATCTTTTCAATGGGATCTTTCTAACTCCGGTATTTAGAGTCGTGTCTGAAGTGAGCGTTAGAATTCTAACGACAAAACTCCAGCCGCAGAAAAAAGTCAGTAGTTAAGAGCTTTCTGGGCTAACGCCGGTTTATAAAGCTCTTAACTACTGTACTCTAAAGTACACTAACACCCATAAACTACCTATGTACCCCTAAACCGAGGCCCCCCCACATCGCCGACACTCGATTACATTTTTTTAACCCCTAATCTGCCGACCGCCACCTACGTTATACTTATGTACCCCTAATCTGCTGCCCCTAACACCGCCGACCCCTATATTATATTTATTAACCCCTAACCTGCCCCCCACAACGTCGCAGCCAGCTACCTACACTTATTAACCCCTAATCTGCCGTCCGCATGCCGCCGCCAGCTACATTATAGCTATGTACCCCTAATCTGCTGCCCCTAACACCGCCGACCCCTATATTATATTTATTAACCCCTAACCTGCCCCCCACAACGTCGCCGCCAGCTACCTACAATAATTAACCCCTAATCTGCCGACTGCAAAGAGCCGCCACCTACATTATAGCTATGTACCCCTAATCTGCTGCCCCTAACACCGCCGACCCCTATATTATATTTATTAACCCCTAATCTGCCCTCCCTAACATCGCCGACACCTAACTTAAATTATTAACCCCTAATCTGCCGACCGAATCTCGCCGCTATTCTAATAAATGTATTAACCCCTAAAGCTAAGTCTAACCCTAACACTAACACCCCCCTAAGTTAAATATAATTTAAATCTAACTAAATAAATTAACTCTTATTAAATAAATTATTCCTATTTAAAGCTAAATACTTACCTGTAAAATAAATCCTAATATAGCTACAATATAAATTATAATTATATTATAGCTATTTTAGGATTTATATTTATTTTACAGGTAACTTTGTATTTATTTTAACCAGGTACAATAGCTATTAAATAGTTAAGAACTATTTAATAGCTAAAATAGTTAAAATAATTACAAAATTACCTGTAAAATAAATCCTAACTTAAGTTACAATTAAACCTAACACTACACTATCAATACATTAATTAAATACAATACCTACAAATAACTACAATGAAATAAACTAACTAAAGTACAAAAAATAAAAAAGAACTAAGTTACAAAAAATAAAAAAATATTTACAAACATAAGAAAAATATTACAACAATTTTAAACTAATTACATCTACTCTAAGCCCCCTAATAAAATAACAAAGCCCCCCAAAATAAAAAAAATGCCCTACCCTATTCTAAATTACTAAAGTTCAAAGCTCTTTTACCTTACCAGCCCTGAACAGGGCCCTTTGCGGGGCATGCCCCAAGAAATTCAGCTCTTTTGCCTGTAAAAAAACACATACAATACCCCCCCCCCCTACCATTACAACCCACCACCCACATACCCCTAATCTAACCCAAACCCCCCTTAAATAAACCTAACACTAAGCCCCTGAAGATCTTCCTACCTTATCTTCACCATACCAGGTATCACCGATCCGTCCTGGCTCCGATATCTTCATCTAAGCCCAAGCGGGGGCTAGACATCCATCATTCGACGGCTGAAGAAGTCCAGAAGAGGCTCCAAAGTCTTCATCCTATCCGGGAAGAAGAGTAGATCCGGACCAGCAACCATCTTCTTCCAAGCGGCATCTTCTATCTTCATCCGATGAGGACCGGCTCCATCTTGAAGACCTCCACCGCGGACCCATCTTCTTCCGACGACGACTTCCCGACGAATGACGGTTCCTTTAAGGGACGTCATCCAAGATGGCGTCCCTCGAATTCCGATTGGCTGATAGGATTCTATCGTTAAACCTGGTATGGTGAAGATAAGGTAGGAAGATCTTCAGGGGCTTAGTGTTAGGTTTATTTAAGGGGGGCTTGGGTTAGATTAGGGGTATGTGGGTGGTGGGTTGTAATGTTGGGGGGGGTATTGTATGTGTTTTTTTTACAGGCAAAAGAGCTGAATTCTTTGGGGCATGCCCCGCAAAGGGCCCTGTTCAGGGCTGGTAAGGTAAAAGAGCTTTGAACTTTAGTAATTTAGAATAGGGTAGGGCATTTTTTTTATTTTGGGGGTCTTTGTTATTTTATTAGGGGGCTTAGAGTAGGTGTAATTAGTTTAAAATTGTTGTAATATTTTTCTTATGTTTGTAAATATTTTTTTATTTTTTGTAACTTAGTTCTTTTTTATTTTTTGTACTTTAGTTAGTTTATTTCATTGTATTTATTTGTAGATATTGTATTTAATTAATGTATTGATAGTGTAGTGTTAGGTTTAATTGTAGGTAATTGTAGGTATTTTATTTAATTAATTTATTGATAGTGTAGTGTTAGGTTTAATTGTAACTTAGGTTAGGATTTATTTTACAGGTAATTTTGTAATTATTTTAACTATTTTAGCTATTAAATAGTTCTTAACTATTTAATAGCTATTGTACCTGGTTAAAATAAATACAAAGTTACCTGTAAAATAAATATTAATCCTAAAATAGCTATAATATAATTATAATTTATATTGTAGCTATATTAGGATTTATTTTACAGGTAAGTATTTAGCTTTAAATAGGATTAATTTATTTAATAAAAGTTAATTAATTTCGTTAGATTTAAATTATATTTAAGTTAGGGGGGTGTTAGTGTTAGGGTTAGACTTAGTTTTAGGGGTTAATACATTTATTAGAATAGCGGTGAGCTCCAGTCGGCAGATTAGGGGTTAATGTTTGAAGTTAGGTGTCGGCGATGTTAGGGAGGGCAGATTAGGGGTTAATACTATTTATTATAGGGTTAGTGAGGCGGATTAGGGGTTAATAACTTTATTATAATAGCGGTGCGGTCCGGTCGGCAGATTAGGGGTTAATAAGTGTAGGCAGGTGGAGGCGACGTTGGGGGAGGCAGATTAGGGGTTAATAAATATAATATAGGGGTCGGCGATGTTAGGGCAGCAGATTAGGGATACATAGGGATAATGTAAGTAGCAGCGGTTTACGGAGCGGTAGATTAGGGGTTAATAATAATATGCAGGGGTCAGCGATAGCGGGGGCGGCAGAATAGGGGTTAATAAGTGTAAGGTTTGGGGTGTTTAGACTCGAGGTACATGTTAGAGTGTTAGGTGCAGACGTAGGAAGTGTTTCCCCATAGACAACAATGGGGCTGCGTTAGGAGCTGAACGCGGCTTTTTTGCAGGTGTTAGGTTTTTTTTCAGCTCAAACAGCCCCATTGTTTCCTATGGGGGAATCGTGCACGAGCACGTTTTTGAGGCTGGCCGCGTCCGTAAGCAACTCTGGTATCGAGAGTTGCAGTTGCGTTAAATATGCTCTACGCTCCTTTTTTGGAGCCTAACGCAGCCATTCTGTGGACTCTCAATACCAGAGTTATTTTAAAGGTGCGGCCAGAAAAAAGCCAGCGTTAGCTACGCGGGTCGTTACCGACAAAACTCTAAATCTAGCCGTAAGTGTTAACTGGAGCAAAAATCATAAAGCCTGTTTCTATGACCCTCCAATGGGTAGACTCAATTTGCTAAAAAAAGGAAGCTGAACGTGGAAGTTCTAGTAACTAGAGAGCTACCTCCCATAGAAAAATCATGAAGAGCACTTGAATACAGAATTCTCAGAGGGGAGCAAATGTGACAGTGAGCACTCAGCAATGATAACAACATTAAATTACATTGTTTTCAGTGTACATTACCTTACATTTGCTTCTACTTTTGCACACATGCCTTTCTCTGTCAGTGTATTGCGTACTCTGAAACAAACTTGCCAGCTTTCATTTGGCAAAAAAAAACAGCGAGATCTGCATGCATAACTTGCTTAGAGAGTGCGAGACCTGTGAGAGAACTTCAAACATATCCAAAGAACTCCCTATGAAAGTCACTCGCCAAGGCTGTGAGACTCATTAGTTACTAACAAATTTTGTTTAAATTACAATTTTTACTTTTTATTTTTAAATTACACAGTACATCACATATGATTTCTTCTGTGTACATTAGATATGATTTTTTTCCTGCATACTTTAAATAAAAATTTCACATTGTAATGTAAATTCACCATTTTTTTACATTGTACATTCAATATGCTTTATACATTTTTCATTTTATTGAAAATTATGATTTAATGTATGTGCCTTTCCTTTACATATAGTCATGTTTCTCAGTGAGATACCCAGCTATCAAGGTACAATTTGCTTTAAACAGAATCCCTTGAAGGATCTTGTAGCATTGACGTATCTGGTTCAGAGAGCTTTAGAGAATTAGGATTTCTGAGAGCCAAAGGTAATTACTTCTCTAGAAGATGATTAAATAAATAGCCTGAAGACTCTAAACCTTACAATGATGTGTAATTGTTTTTGTAACCTCCATATCTATATTACAGTATCTGTAGATTATTTCACAAGAAGCAAAGAACAGAATGTAAATTATTCTACTAAACTAAAATATAATGATCAGAGTCTAAGAAAGAACTCACAAATTTTAATAATGTGAATATCTCAAGTTACTAAACCACACAGTAAATCTGGTCATAAGATTATAAATAATGCAATAAGAAATATGCTATTTAGTTTAGTTTAGCTGCATATTTTATTTATTAGTATTTAAGAGCAACAAACTCACCTGCAACATCAAGGACCTCTTTGTCAATTTTTTCTGTTAAAAGACAATACAAGCCTTGTATCCCAACAATTTTCTTGAGCAGTTCAGAACGTGGTACTGGATCATCTGAATCCCACTGTTCAATTTGACAGCTAATACAAGTAAAAAGCAAATCACCGCTTTTCTCAGTGTTTTTCTAGTAAACAATTATAAGTATTACAAAGACTATAGTTATTTTGACAAGGGGGAAAACATTAAATAATCCATCAAACAACCTAATACCATGGATATTATATTACCCAACTATGGACCAGATTATGAGTGGCACGCTAACAGTTACACATAAAAGATATCAGGTTTATCGAGGCTCTTTGTGCGTGTCAGATGTAGCGCTAGTACTACAAGTTGAAAATAAACGCGATTGCTTGAGTTTCAATTGAATTTAACGCTTGTCGGGACAGCGCGACCTCAGAGCTCTGGTTAACTGTTTTGCAAAACAAAAAAAGTCTCACAAAAATACATTAAAAATTACAGTTACACGCCCTACCAATTAAAATTCCCTTAGTAGAACTCAACAAACTTGAGACTTGATTGGTTTTATAAGGGGTAACAAGAAAGCCAGAATACCTTCCCAAACATTACTGCAACACAAGCAACTGGGTGGGGGTCACAAATTTGCTAAATTATTATCAGGCAGCGAGACTAGCGCAGACCACTCTAGTGGGTAAAAAGCCAAATGATTTGGTGTGGGTGCGAGTGCAGACTCTAATGGCGGGCTATAAACACCCAGATGATATTCTATGGGAAAAACCAGGGCATATCTCTAGAGCGACACAGGCCTCAAAACTAACAGGAGAGATGATGGCACTATGGAATGCAATGTCAACATCTCTAAAGATTTTCCAGACAGATTCATTGACGAGACCAATTAGGACACTTATAGACCAAGACTTCCGTGGACCGATTGAAAAGTGGGAAAACATGGGGCTATATAGAGTGGCTGATTTTCTACACAAAGGCAAAATCACTACATTTCAGCAGATACAAGACAAAATACTGCCAGAAAAGCTACAATGGTTTCTGTATTTACAGATAGCATCAGCAATCACAAAGATCATACCACGTAACCATATAGTTTGACACCACTAGAAAGATACTCCAGTTCCAGTCTCAGGCACAAAAAACTTATTTCTCACATATACTTATCAATACAGACAGCCAAAAACACTTCTAAAACACCTCTAATGGAGAAATGGGAACTAGACACGAATATGACACAGTCCAAGGAGGAATGGGAGGCAATCTTTCAGACAGTAGGGAAAGGTCTACTCAGCGCAGACTTCAAAGAAAACTACATTAAGACTACCTTCAGGTGGTATCTCACACCGATAATCACAGCACATTACACTCAAAGGGGCAATAGAAATTGCTACAGAGGATGTGCAGAAACAGGGACCTATATACATATGTGGTGGGAATGCCCCCAAGTTAAACAGGTGTGGGTTAAACTATCTAAGCTGCTAAGCGAGGTACATAAACCTGACAATGTCTCAAGCGCTACTACATGAACATATTAAACCCTTTAATAAAGCCATAAATACATTTATACGCACCCTATGCACTGCTACTAGGATATGCGTGGCCCGATATTGGAAAACAGGGATACCCAGTTGGGGAGAAGTAATGGAAAAGATTAAAAGCACATACAAAATGTCTGAGTCAGCATCTTTCATACAAGCCAACCATGATCAGTTCTTGAAGGTATGGGACTACTGGATCCTGAAGGGATACTGATATAGTACACACACAGAAATACGATACCCAGACAATACGAATACAGACATTGAACAAAGATTACAGGGGGACATAAGACACTGACTGTGTATATTCACCCATGTACGACTCGGAGGGGGGGCTCCCTCCACGGATCTGCGGCAAGCAAATTTATGAGACAGGCAAGTTATTGTTCAAGTTTTATTTAACTGTTTATTTTTTATTGTTATAAGATAAAATATTTGAGAGATACAGAAAGAGGGAGATGATCAATGGATTATAGAGACTTTCTTCTTGTATGTTGGTCACTCTTCTCTCTTGTGGAATTCACATCTATATATGCAGACACAATGAAATGCAGACCATTCTGGTTTTATCTACGCAATACTCTAGGTTCTCTCTGAGAGCCTCCATTTGTTCTTTTTGGTCTCCAGTTACATTCAAGAATGATGGACATTGAACTGGAGATCTCTTCTTGAGGGAAGGGAGGGGAAAAAGATCTTTCTTGTATGTATAATATGTGATGTAACCTTGATGTGTCTTGCAATAAAAATAATTTCAACTAAAAATTACAGTTACACTCATGATAACACTATCTAATAAAAATTATTTTAAAAAATGCACAAGAAAGTTATAAGGACTCAAAGATATAAGGTCTCAGGTGTTAAAACAAAGGCTGAAAGGGGCTTTAAAATAGAGATACATGTCTAAATATGTATATGTATATATATATATATATATATATATGTGTGTACATATGTATTTATATGTGTATATATGTATTTACAGACATAAATACACATATAAACACATAAATACATATGTAAACATATATAAGTGCATGGGAGCCCTTTGCAGTCAAGTAGATAAAAACAATATTCATATTTAATAAAGTGTTATACTTTGTGTTTACTGTAAATATTTCACATTCCAATATTCTGCACATAGGGGAATATGTTCAAAGTATTTAAAAAAAGATAATCAGATAGATGTATAAATATGTATTTATAAATAAATAGAACATATTCCTCTATGTGAAGAACATTGGATTGTGAAATATTATATTTTCATGTCGGGTTAGCGCACTTGAGAATATCCGATTGGGTTTGTGCACAAGTAAGGTGTATTATTTTTTCTTTTTTGCTCCATTGACTTCTATGAATAAATGCGTTGCATAACGCGGTTGCAAACTTTGGCTTTTTGCGCGCATCAGGTTAGTGCGCAAATTTTTTTTACTTTCAACTTGTAATGCAAGCGCTACCCGACGCATGCAAAAAGCTTATTTCTAGCGGAGTTAGCGAACAAGCGGGACCGATAAATACCACTCCACTTTAATCTGGCCCTATATAAAAGCTGTCTTACTATGAGTTCATTCAAGCAGCTATGGACTACTAAGAGATAAAATGCTTTCTTTATAAATGCTAACATTTATGCTACATATCCCCGATTCCCTTTCCTGCTACACATAATGTACATTATTAGGATTTTATTATTAGGATCTAACCTTACTATAGACAGACACAGAGCTTTGAAATATGAATAAATATGACATGAGATTGTAAGTATAAGAGAACTTCTCAATACTATTACATTTTATAAGCGTCAGGTATTTTAGTTTGGGTGGATCTGGGCAGAGTCAAGTGTGATGTGTGTTTTTCTATTTAACGCTATCCCAAAATCTCATTCTAAAGTTAGAGCCTAACTGCTTAAACTTACCCTTAAAAGGGACACTCAAGTTAAAATTAAACTTTAATGGGTCAGATAGAGCATGCAATTTTAAACAAATTTCCAATTTACTTCCATTAACAAAATGGCCAAAGTCTTTTTATATTTACACTTTTTGAGTCACCAGCTACTACTGAGCATGTGCAAGAATTCACAGAATATACTTATATGCATTTGTGATTGGCTGGTGGCTGTCACATGATACAGGGGAGTGGAAACAGATAAAACTTTAAAACTTGTCAGCAAACTCCCCACTACTCAGATGTTCAGACTAAGTGCTATTGTATTGTCTTTTTATCATGCATTTATTGATTATGCAAATCTACTGTATTTACTGGTCCTTTAATAGCGCTAAGCAACTGATTCCCAGGCTCAGGGAAACAAGAAATAATCCCTACTATACAAGATTGGATATCTCAAATATTTTTACCTGTTAATAAACAAATTAGATTTTTTCATAACATGATGTTCTTATGGAAATCGTGACTCTACCTGGCATACTTTAACGGAATCTATTACTGTCTATTCCACATCATTAATTCTCCCTAAATAGCAATGGCCAATGTATTAATTTTGTTAAATCTTCTATCCTCCTTTAATAACTTTATAATTGTTTCAGTCAAACAACTTTATATTTTCTCTTGCTTATATTGGGCTAGATTACAAGTGGAGCGCTAATTTATTACAAGTGGCTGGTTAGTGCTACCACAAGCTTAGAAAATTAACCAGAGATCAGATATTTGGGTAATTTTTTAAATGTCCCCCAATTGTCCCCCAAAAGTATTGTAGTTTTTTATTAAAAAAAAAATTAAAATAAAAAACAACTACACAAAGCAGTTTTTAGGAGTTAAAAGTGGCGGTGTGGAGTGTTCGAAAAAAAAACGGCACTAAAAAGTGCCTTTACATTGCGGTCTATGGGGAACTGTGTGTTCCCTGTAAATAATATAAACACATAAATATATATGTATATAATCATATACATATATATTTAACATTTGCGTGACTTACCCCTTTCACTCGTGAGCGCAATGCTTCCATGCAATGCGAGCTTGCGTTTGCATTGTGGCTAACTTGTAATACCAACGCACATTTGATATTGATATTATGTGTGATCTCAAGAAAATCACTAAGTTTTAAATATTAGATTCATAATGCCTCAGTCTCCTATGTAAGTTCTTGATTTAGACATGCTCAACACTATGGGCTAGATTACAAGTGGCACAGTTCATCTTTTCCCTGTGAAAACACTGCTAGCCTTAAGCTTTTTGCACTTGTTGGGTTGGGCTGGTATTACAAGTTCCAAAAAACCTTATTTTGCGCCAGCATTATCCCGAAAAGCGCAAAAATCCTAACTTGAGTTTCCTCGTGTGCGTTCATGTATTTCCCCCATAGAGATCAATGGAGAAAAAAGTGGAAAAAAACACCTGAGATCACGCGAATACCATCGTCTTTTCGCATTCCACATAGTAGTCAATGGAGAAACAAAAATTGTTGAAAAACAAACACCCATCGCGCATACAACATAACATATTCGCATTAGCAAATGTCAAACATTTACTGTAAATACATAGTTAAAATCTTTATTAAATATGAATATTGCATATATATGTTTTATCATGTTTTTATCTACTTAATGGCAAAGGGCTCTAATATACTTATATATATATATGTTTATGAGTAAATATACACTCAATGGCCACTTTATTAGGTACACCTGTTCAATTGCTTGGTAACACAAATTGACTATCAGCCAATCACATGGCAAAAACTCAATGCATTCAGGCGTCTAGACGTGGTGAAGACGACTTGCTGAAGTTCAAACCGAGCATCAGAATGGGGAAGAAAGGGGATTTAAGTGACTTTGAACGTGTCATGGTTCCTGGTGCCAGAGGGGCTGGTCTGAGTATTTCAAAAACTGCTGACAGTTACACAGAATAGTCTGAAAAAGAGAAAATATCCAGTGAGCGGAATTTGTGTGGACGAAAATGCCTTGTTGATGTCAGAGGTCAGAGGTGAATGGGCAGATTGGTTCGAGATGATAGAAAGGCAACAATAACTCAAAATAACCATTCGTTACAACCAAGTTATGCAGAATACCATCTCTGAACGCACAACACGTCAAGCCTTGAAGCAGATGGGCTACAGCAGCGCAGGCCTCACCAGGTGCCACTCCTCTCAGCTAAAAACAGGAAACTGAGGCTACAATTCGCACAGGCTCACCAAAATTGGACAATAGAAGATTCGGAAAATGTTGCCTGGTCTGATGAGTCTCGATTTCAGCTGCAACATTCAGATGGTAGGGTCAGAATTTGGCATATACAACATGAAAGCATGGATCCATCCCACCTTGTATCCACGGTTCAGGCTGGCGGTGGTGGTGTAATGGTGTGGGGGATATTTTCTTGGCACACTTTGGGCCTCTTAGTATCAATTGAGCATTGTTTAAATGCCACGCCTACCTGAGTAGCCACGAAGAATTAAGACAGTTCTGAAGGCAAAAGGGAGTCCAATCCGGTACTAGCAAGGTGTACCTAATAAAGTGGCGGCTGAGTGAATATTAATGTTTTTATATGTGTATATATGACTGTAAATATATATATATATACACATATAAATACATTACTATATATGTACACATATATAAACATATATATATACACATACAAATACAACTTTAGCAATGTATATGTCTGTGTCTCAATGTTAAAGCCATTTGCCTGCCTTTTATTTTCTAACACCTGAGATATCTGTGAGCCCTTATAAATTTGTTGTGCAATTTTTTTTTAATATTTTTTTATTAGACAGTGTTAATATGAGTGTAACTGTACTTTGTAATGCATTTTTGAAGTGTTTTGTGCAACTTTTTGTTTCGGAAAACAGTTTACCACAGCTCTGAGATCGCAGTAAGGATTGAAACATAAAGGACGATTGCGCTAGTGCAATTGCAATTTCGCTCCACTTGTAATATCAGCAGAATGAAAATGGCTTGCGAAAAGGTGATTGAACCAGCGCAAAACCATTTGCGCCTCACTTGTAATCTAGCCCTGTTTGTGTATTCATTATTACAAACCAACTTTATTTTACTTGTATCCACAATTCTTTGAGAGTTGTTTTGTCATTAGTATACCATGTACAGTTCGGTCATACAATCTGCATTGTAATGAATAATTAAAAAAAAATGCAATCGCCTTTCTACTAGGTTACTTTTTAGGGTGCTCTGACCTCTACAATGGACCTTAGTACACCTGCTAAATCACCTCTTTAAAAGGTAATGAAACAGTTCTCCTTTAGTAAATTATATGTTAAATTATAGTAAACATAAAAGTAAACAGTTTGAGATTAAAAAAAAAATCCAGCAAACAACTTTCTCAGTGTAGCCACTGCCTGCAAGGAGATAGGTGAATTTACATTACATATTTTTGCAGTAAAACTCCTCTACTGAGCATGGGGAAGAAACTGGCTGGTGCTATTGTAGTTGTCTCCTAGCAACCACTTCAAAAGTTAAGCTACTCCTTTGCCTTCCTCTAGAGACCACCGCCCCTTCGGGGGCTGTGACAGGAAGTAATGGACCCTGCACAAATTAAGTTTAAAAAAAAATAAAAAAATCTTGAGCTAGATATTTGTGGCTGCTTTATTTTATTTATTCTACATTTGGAGAGGATAGATGACTTATGTGGAGGGTAAAGTACTGCCAAGGGGTTACACCGAGATAAATCTGGACCTTCTATAATGTTTGATAGCATTGAGAAGAGACACAATCTGTAAATACTGGTGAAATATTTGGAAAAATTGCAGAGGGGAAGGGTTCTTATCCAGTATTCAAGTAGGTGTTAAGAAGTCAGACACAGTGTATGGTAGATACAGTGCACAGTATATAGAATATGCCTGCAAGCACCCAGATAAACTCTGAGATTTTCTCCCAGGCCCAGTGCATGCGTATCGCGCCAGATCTCAGCAGTGTAAAAAAGGCTATAGCAGTCATATGTCTACCGTATATGGTGACAACACTAATGACAAACTAATGTAAGAAAGCTACGGAAGGAGGAATCTGTTGGCGCTCTACAAATAACCGATAATAATAATACTTTAAAAGAATAATAAGCATTAGCCGTTCTCTTCAGTGACACATCTATTTGCCCACTAGAGCAAACTAAACATCTTAGCTTCATAAATATGCAAATAATTGATGAGATAGATATATGAGCCAATTTTTTCCAAAACATGTTTTTTAATATTTTATTCAGTTAATTTATGCGATAGATATACTGTAGCTACAAATGTGTCTAAAACATGTTTTTATAATTTACCTGACTGGGCCAACTAACACAATGGAGAATATAATAATAATATGAAATGGTAAAACTTGTGAAGAGATGTAAGGTGCAATCTCATGCATTTAATATAAATACAAAATATGAGTTAAATATTGATATTAGTTATATTTTATTTTTTTTGTATTTCTTACTTTACACATTGATTTTTGAAAATATTCAATAAAAATAAACTAAAAAAAATAGGAGCTAAAATAAAAAAATATATTACTAACCCCAAAAGGAGAGGAAAACAAAACTTGGAATTATTATTTTACCTGAATTAAAGGCAGAAAAGCAATAAAGTAATGCTGCAGAAACGATGCATAGTTGCAGAGAAATATGTATTAGCAGCAGAACTATTTGCATATTCTTATTAACATGTCACTAGTGATCGCTCATGTAGAATATTGTGAAAAGTTCTTGAAACTGTAATACTACAAAGACATAAATAAACTTGATACTGTACAATACAGGGTGTTTACCTGTACAATACAAGTATGCTTATCTTGGGAAAGAAAAGAGAGATTAAGGATATATAGAAAAGGTTAAATATATTAATCAATTAAATAATGGTCAGGAGGAAAGTATTCAATCATAACAGAACTAACTCAGCAAGAGATAATTGAAAGTTGTAGAGAAGCAGTTTGGCTTGGAATGTGCAAGAACACTACATTATACAATTGATAAATTAATTATATATATATATATATACACACACACCGCTATATATAATTATTTTTTTACTTCAAGTCATTTTACACAGTATAGCGTTTCCCTTAAGAAAAGGTGTAGGTTGAGGGCACATAGTGTACATTGTAAGGCTATATGGTTACTTGTACTATTATTTAAAACATTCACCTTCCAGATTGCTGGAGAATCTTCAATCCGTCTGGTGGTATTCGCCGTGTTATATAAATTCTAGGTAAGTGCTTTCCTGCAGATGCCATTGCTTCTAGTTTACAATACGTGCTAAATTCTGATGCTAATATTCTCTGCAGAACTTTTAAATGACAAAGATTCCACATAGTAAGCCAGGTGATATCAGCAAACTTTGTAAAAGGACTTTGTATCTTACATGTTCCAGACGGTTGAATTTGGGGCTTTGTGCAAACACTTACAGTGGGTGGATTTCAGTTTTCCCTTTTTTAACCAATGAATAAGCTACAAGTTCAACTCATACCCCTGGCTTCTTTACAGTTAAAGTCGATTATTAATTGGTGCCTGTATACAACTGGCTGGTTTTTACATTTTGATCATGATAATGATAAACAGATATTGTTTGAATTCCTCAGGTTTGAATTGGTGCATAAAAATGCTACATTTATCATTAAGAATTATATTTTTTTTGCTGTGGAAAATTCTAAATAAATAGCAGTTAAAGGGACAGTCTACACCAGAATTTTTATTCTTTTAAAAGATAGATAATCCCTTTATTACCCAATTCCCAGTTTTGCATAACCAACATAGTTATAATAATATAATTGTAACCTCTGTGATTATCTTGTATCTAAGCCTCTGCAAACTGCCCCTTTTTTCAATTCTTTTGACAGACTTGCAGTGTAGCCAATCAGTGCCTGCTCCCAGATAACTTCTCGTGCACGAGCACAGTGTTATCTATATGAAATACGTGAACTAACACCCTCTAGTGGTGAAAAACTGTTAAAATGCAATCTGAAAGAGGTGGGCTTCAAGGTCTAAGAAATTTGCATATTAAACTCCTAGGTTAAGCTTTCAACTAAGAATACCAAGAGAACAAAGCAAAATTGGTGATAAAAGTAAATTGGAAAATTGTTTAAAATTACATGCTGTATATGAATCATGAACGTTTATTTTGGCCTAGACTGTCCCTTTAAGTAATATGAGACAGTGTAAGACACTGTTTGAGGTCTGTGCTCCAAATCATATTGTGGATTAGTGAACTCACACTATATAATGATAAACCAGATGTGCAAATCTCTTCATACATATACTTATCTACATATGTGTATACCTGAGCACATGAAAAGTAAATTTCAATAAACTTTAATATTTAATAATGTGTTTTACTGTGCATGTACTGTAAATATTTTACATTCCTATGTTCTTAACATGGGAAAAATGTTCTATGTATTTTCTAAATATATATATCTGTATATACCTATACACATATACTGAATATGAATATATATATATATATATATATATATACACACACACACATATATATATATACACATACACACACATATATATACACATACACACACATATACGCACAGGTATATATATTACAAAATACATAACATAAATAAAGAAATCTGCTACAAACATTGTCATACTTAAAGGGCCATAATACCCAAATGTTTAAACACTTGAAAGTGATGCAGCATAGCTGTAAAAAGCTGACTAGAAAATATCTCCTGAACATCTCTATGTAAAAAAGAAAACATAATTTATGCTTACCTGATAAATTCCTTTCTCCTGTAGTGTAGTCAGTCCACGGGTCATCCATTACTTATGGAATATTTATCTTCCTAACAGGAAACTGCAAGAGAATTACCCAGCAGAGCTTGCTATATAGCTCCTCCCCTCACCTATCATACTCAGTCATTCGACCAAGGCAGACGAGAAAGGAGGAACCATAGGGTACAGTGGTGACTGGAGTTTAATTAAAATTTAGACCTGCCGTAAAAATAGGGCGGGCCGTGGACTGACTACACTACAGGAGAAAGGAATTTATCAGGTAAGCATAAATTATGTTTTCTCCTGTTAAGTGTAGTCAGTCCACGGGTCATCCATTACTTATGGAATACCAATACCAAAGCTAAAGTACACGGATGAAGGGAGGGACAAGGCAGGAACATTAAACAGAAGGAACCACTGCCTGAAGTACCTTTCTCCCAAAAATAGCCTCCGAGGAAGCAAAAGTGTCAAATTTGTAAAATTTTGAAAAAGTGTGAAGCGAAGACCAAGTCGCAGCCTTGCAAATCTGTTCAACAGAGGCCTCATTTTTAAAGGCCCAGGTGGAAGCCACAGCTCTAGTAGAATGAGCTGTAATCCTTTCAGGAGGCTGCTGTCCAGCAGTCTCATAGGCTAAGCGTATTATGCTACGAAGCCAAAAAGAGAGAGAGGTAGCCGAAGCCTTTTGACCTCTCCTCTGTCCAGAGTAAACGACAAACAGGGAAGAAGTTTGACGAAAATCCTTAGTTGCCTGCAAATAGAATTTCAGGGCACGGACTACGTCCAGATTATGCAAAAGTCGTTCCTTCTTTGAAGAAGGGTTAGGACACAGAGATGGAACAACAATCTCTTGATTGATATTCCTGTTAGTAACTACCTTAGGTAAGAACCCAGGTTTAGTACGCAGGACTACCTTGTCTGAATGAAAAATCAGATAAGGAGAATCACAATGTAAGGCAGATAACTCAGAGACTCTTCGAGCCGAGGAAATAGCCATCAAAAACAGAACTTCCCAAGATAACAACTTGATATCAATGGAATGAAGGGGTTCAAATGGAACGCCTTGAAGAACATTAAGAACTAAGTTTAAGCTCCACGGCGGAGCAACAGACTTAAACACAGGCTTAAGCCTAGTCAAAGCCTGACAGAAAGCCTGAACGTCTGGAACTTCAGCCAGACGTTTGTGTAGAAGAATAGACAGAGCAGAAATCTGTCCCTTTAACGAACTAGTAGATAAGCCCTTTTCTAAACCCTCTTGTAGAAAGGACAATATCCTAGGAATCCTAACCTTACTCCATGAGTAACTCTTGGATTCGCACCAACGTAAATATTTACTGGAGCTCTCTCCTGTTTGATCTTGGCAATCAAACGAGGAAGCATTGGGAATGGTGGAAACACATAAGCCATGTTGAAGACCCAAGGGGCTGTCAGAGCATCTATCAGCACTGCTCCCGGGTCCCTGGACCTGGATCCGTAACAAGGAAGCTTGGCGTTCTGACGAGACGCCATGAGATCCAGATCTGGTTTGCCCCAACGACAAATCAGTTGAGCAAAGACCTCCGGATGGAGCTCCCACTCTCCCGGATGAAAAGTCTGGCGACTTAGAAAATCCGCCTCCCTGTTCTCCACGCCTGGGATGTAGATCGCTGACAGGTGGCAAGAGTGAGACTCTGCCCAGCGAATTATCTTTGAGACTTCCAACATCGCTAGGGAACTTCTGGTTCCCCCTTGATGGTTGATGTAAGCCACAGTCGTGATGTTGTCCGACTGAAATCTGATGAACCTCAGAGTTGCTAACTGAGGCCAAGCTAGGAGAGCATTGAATATTGCTCTTAACTCCAGAATATTTATTGGGAGGAGTTTCTCCTCCTGAGTCCATAATCCCTGAGCTTTCAGGGAATTCCAGACTGCTCCCCAGCCTAGAAGGCTGGCGTCTGTTGTTACAATCGTCCAATCTGGCCTGCGAAAGGTCATCCCCTTGGACAGATGTGGCCGATATAGCCACCATAGAAGAGAATCTCTGGTCTTTTGATCCAGATTTAGTAGGGGGGACAAATCTGAGTAATCCCCGTTCCACTGACTTAGCATGCACAATTGCAGCGGTCTGAGATGCAGGCGCGCAAATGGTACTATGTCCATTGCCGCTACCATTAAGCCGATTACTTCCATGCACTGAGCTACTGACGGGTGTGGAATGGAGTGAAGGACACGGCAAGCATTTAGAAGTTTTAATAACCTGGCCTCTGTCAGGTAAATTTTCATCTCTACAGAATCTATAAGAGTCCCTAGAAAGGGAACTCTTGTAAGTGGTAATAGAGAACTCTTTTCCATGTTCACCTTCCACCCATGCGACCTCAGAAATGCCAGAACTATCTCTGTATGAGACTTGGCAGTTTGAAAACTTGACGCTTGTATCAGAATGTCGTCTAGGTACGGAGTCACCGCTATGCCTCGCGGTCTTAGTACCGCCAGAAGTGAGCCCAGAACTTTTGTAAAGATTCTTGGAGCCGTAGCTAATCCGAAGGGAAGAGCTACAAACTGGTAATGCCTGTCTAGGAAGGCAAATCTCAGATACCGGTAATGGTCCTTGTGAATCGGTATGTGAAGGTAGGCATCCTTTAAGTCCACCGTGGTCATGTACTGACCCTCTTGGATCATGGGAAGGATGGTTCGAATAGTTTCCATTTTGAATGATGGAACTCTTAGAAATTTGTTTAGGATTTTTAAGTCCAAGATTGGTCTGAAGGTTCCCTCTTTTTTGGGAACCACAAATAGATTTGAATAGAATCCCTGCCCGTGTTCCGTCCGTGGAACTGGGTGGATTACCCCCATTAGTAAGAGGTCTTGTACACAGCGTAGAAACGCCTCTTTCTTTGTTTGGTTTGCTGATAACCTTGAAAGATGAAATCTCCCCCGTGGAGAAGTTTTGAAGTCCAGGAGATATCCCTGAGATATGATCTCCAACGCCCAGGGATCCTGGACATCTCTTGCCCAAGCCTGGGCGAAGAGAGAAAGTCTGCCCCCCACTAGATCCGTTTCCGGATAGGGGGCCCTCTCTTCATGCTGTCTTGGGGGCAGCAGCAGGTTTCTTGGCCTGCTTGCCCCTGTTCCAGGACTGGTTAACTTTCCAGCCCTGTCTGTAACGAGCAACAGCTCCTTCCTGTTTTGGAGCGGAGGAAGTTGATGCTGCTCCTGCCTTGAAGTTACGAAAGGCACGAAAATTAGACTGTCTGGCCTTTGATTTGGCCCTGTCCTGAGGTAGAGCATGGCCCTTACCTCCCGTAATGTTAGCAATAATTTCTTTCAAGCCGGGCCCGAATAAGGTCTGCCCTTTGAAAGGAATATTAAGCAATTTGGATTTAGAAGTCACGTCAGCTGACCAGGATTTAAGCCACAGCGCTCTGCGCGCTTGAATGGCGAATCCAGAGTTCTTAGCTGTAAGTTTGGTTAAGTGTACGACGGCATCAGAAACAAATGAGTTAGCTAGCTTAAGGGTTCTAAGCTTGTTCATAATTTCATCCAATGGAGCTGTGCGAATGGTCTCTTCCAGAGACTCAAACCAGAATGCTGCTGCAGCAGTAACAGGCGCAATGCATGCAAGGGGTTGTAATATAAAACCTTGTTGAACAAACATTTTCTTAAGGTAACCCTCTAACTTTGTATCCATTGGATCTGAAAAAGCACAGCTATCCTCCACCGGGATAGTGGTGCGCTTAGCCAAAGTAGAAACTGCTCCCTCCACCTTAGGGACCGTCTGCCATAAGTCCCGTGTGGTGGCGTCTATTGGAAACATTTTTCTAAATATAGGAGGTGGTGAAAAGGGCACACCGGGTCTATCCCACTCCTTGTTAACAATTTCTGTAAGCCTTTTAGGTATAGGAAAAACGTCAGTACACACCGGTACCGCAAAATATTTATCCAGCCTACATACTTTCTCTGGAATTGCAACCGTGTTACAATCATTCAGAGCCGCTAATACCTCCCCTAGCAATACGCGGAGGTTCTCAAGCTTAAATTTAAAATTTGAAATCTCTGAATCCAGTTTACCCGGATCAGACCCGTCACCCACAGAATGAAGCTCTCTGTCCTCATGTTCTGCAAATTGTGACGCAGTATCAGACATGGCTCTACCATTATCAGCGCGCTCTGTTCTAACTCCAGAGTGATCGCGCTTACCTCTTAATTCTGGCAATTTAGACAGTACTTCTGTCATAACAGTAGCCATGTCTTGCAAAGTGATTTGTATGGGCCGCCCTGATGTACTTGGCGCCACAATATCACGCACCTCCTGAGCGGGAGGCGAAGGTACTGACACGTGAGGAGAGTTAGTCGGCATAACTTCCCCCTCGTTGTCTGGTGATAATTTCTTAACATATAAAGTTTGACTTTTATTTAAAGTGACATCTATACATTGAGTGCACAAATTTCTATTGGGCTCCACATTGGCCTTTAAACATAGTGAACAAAGAGATTCATCTGAGTCAGACATGTTTAAACAAACTAGCAATGAGACTAGCAAACGTGGAAATACTTTTCAAAATTAATTTACAAGCAATATAAAAAACGTTACTGTGCCTTTAAGAAGCACAGAAAAACTAACACAGTTGAAATAACAATGATCAAAAATAGTTATAGCAACCAAATTTTCACAGTAAATGTATTAAGTTAGCAAAGGATTGCACCCACCAGCAAATGTATGATTAACCCCTTAGTACCCAAAAAGGATAACAATTATATAATTAACGTTTTTCTCACAGTCAAATACACTGTCACAGGACTACTGTGACTGATTACCTCCCTCAAAATGGATTTTGAAGACCCCTGAGCTCTCTAGAGACGATCTGGATCATGGAGGATGAAGTAGACAGATTGTGACTGAATTTTTACTGTGTAAAAAAGCACTAAAATAGGCTCCCACTCATATTACAACAGTGGGGAAGCTCAGAAACTGTTTCTATGCAGAAAACAAAAATGGCCATGTGGTAAAAATCATGCCCTAATAAGTTTTATCACCAAGTACCTCACAAAAAACGATTAACATGCCAGTAAACGTTTTAAACATACATTTAAAAGTTATGAAGTGTTATTAATAAGCCTGCTACCAGTCGCTTTTACTGCAGTTAAGGCTCATACATTATTTCAGTATTTACAGTATTTTCAGAGTCAATTCCATTCCTTAGAAAATACATTCAGTGCACACACACACACACATCAGCCTGATACCAGTCGCTATCGCTGCATTTAAGGCTGAACTTACTTTACAATGGTATCAGCAGTATTTTCTCAGTCAATTCCATTCCTCAAAAAATAAATTACTGCGCATACCTCTTTGTTGCAGGGGAGCCCTGCATGCTATTCCCCTTCTCTGAAGTTACCTCACTTTTCCTCAGATGAGAACAGCCAGTGGGTCTTAGTTACGTCTGCTAAGACCATAGAAAAAAACCCCAGGCAGATTCTTCTTCTAATGCTGCCTGAGAATAAACAGCACACTCCGGTGCCATTTAAAAATAACAAACTTTTGATTGTAGATATAAACTAAGTTAAAAAACACCACAGATCTCTCACAGCTTCCTTTTTAGTTAGGCTGCAAGAGAATGACTGGGTATGATAGGTGAGGGGAGGAGCTATATAGCAAGCTCTGCTGGGTAATTCTCTTGCAGTTTCCTGTTAGGAAGAGAAATATTCCATAAGTAATGGATGACCCGTGGACTGACTACACTTAACAGGAGAAAGATATTTTACCTCAAAAGTTCCTCAGTAGCCACCTCCCATTGTAAAGGATTTCTAAGCAGCATTTTAGTGTGTTTGTCCCGGGACATCTTAGGGAATGAGCATCGTGAACTCTCATATTATTTCACCAATCAGGTAAAGGAAGCTTACTATGAAATCTCATGAGAGTTAAGTCAAATCTCATGAGATCACAGTAAGAGTTCATGACCTCAGCACTGCTGATGCTGATTGGCTGCTGTTCATTTCTTCATTTATTTATTTTTTACCTGCAGCTGGGAGCAGCTGAGTATAACTTTTTACACAGAACTTACTCTGCTGAGCTGAGGAGATTGTGAGGTAAAATATCTTCCTTTTTTACATAGAGATGCTCAGGTGATATTTTCCTTTCAGCTTTTTACAATTATACTGCATCAGTTTCAAGTGATTTAGCATATGAGTATTATGTCCCTTTAAGTAATACCTAATGTGGTTTTAATGCAATAAAAAGACTAAAATGTTAATGATCTTGTAAAATGATCTTACAAAATCTTGATTTCCTAAAATATATCAAGGCTCTATTTGCAGAATTACTAGACTTCCAAATCAAATCATTTGAAAGTGAAAAATAAGATATTTATCAAAGGTGCAATAAACACATTTTCTTTTTAATGAGACTTTTTACTAGATTGTTACCCCCTCCCCATCCTTAAAGATGCCAGCTGCACTGAATATGGAAGCTAGTGCCTTTTTATCTGTAATTTTTCAAAATAAATGATTACGTAGTAGACGACCTTTTAGTACCCTTGATGTGTACAAAGTAAAATCCTTACAGTGTGTGGAATGGATTTGCTACAAAAGCAAGTTAAGTGTTTGGATTTACCTTTACAAATATAGGGCTATATTAGTAATATACTGTGTGTGTGGGGCGGGGGGGTTAGTATATATGTTGTAGCATTAAAGATCATTTGATAGCAGCTATGCATTGCCCAAGAAGTCCCACAGCCAAAGAAAGGTTGTTATCAGCACAATCAGGCTGAATAAGAGCAACAAAACCAAGGCAACAACAGGTCTATAGTTGAAATTGAATCCATATAATATTCTTGTGGCTCAAAAATATCTAAACGATTAGAATGAAAAATTTTTTTTATAAAAACATCAGACAGCAAAAATGTGTCATTTTTTGTGTGTATTTGAATATATGTGTGTTTCTGTATTTGTCTGCAATTCTTAATCTGTCTATCTAGATATAAATGTGTACATATATATATATATTTTACCTCACATTTTCCTCAGCTCACCAGTAAGTACTGTGTGAAAAGTTATACTTCAGCTGCAGGTAACAAAAAAAGAAGAAAAAAAGGACGCAATGAACAGCAGCCAATCAGCATGGACTGTGATCTCATGAGATTTCATAGTAAACTTCCTTAAACTGAATAGGTAAATAACATGAGTGTGCTCCCTTGTAAGTCCCGGGACAGATATATTGATTTTCTGCTTAAAGTCCTTTACAATGGGGTGTGAATACTTAAGATATTTTGAGGTAAAACATCTTTCTTTTTTACATAAAGATGATCAGGTGATATGTTCTAGTCAGCTTTTTACAGCTATGCTGCATCACTTTCAAGTGCTTCAACATTTGGGTATCATGTCCCTTTAATATACTTTATAACCTTTAAACCTCTAAATTTCTGCCTGTTTCTAAGCCACTACAGACAGCCGCTTATTACATAAGCGCCATATAGATAACATTGTGCTCACTCCCGTGGAGTTGTACATGACACCACACTAATTGGCTAAAATGCAAGTCAATAGATAATAAATAAATAGCCCTGAGATAAGGGGGCTGTTTGCAGAGGCTTAGAATAGATACAAGGTAATCACAGAGGTAAAAAGTATATTACTATAACCATGATAACTGTGCAAAACTGGGAAATGGGTAATAAAGGGATTATCTATCTTTTTAAGCAATAGCAATTTTGGAGTAGACTGTCCCTTTAATTTACTTACAGGGATCCCTGTTCAGTGGCTGACTTTTTATTTTAGCCTGTACTATGTGAGCTATTTTAGACGGTGATGAATAAATAATATTTACTTTGAATATTTGTAACTACGTGTCCTTTTAGTGGCAATCACTATTTACGTATATCTCTAGTGCTGGTTATAGTGTCACTTTCTCTCTTTTGATAGATATATATATTTTTTACATAGAGATGTTACGGTGATATTTTCTAGTCAGCTTTTTACAGTTATGCTGCATCACTTTCAATTGATTTAGCATATAAGTATTATGACCCTTTAAAGCAGTGCTTTCCAAACTGTGTGTCGTGACACATTAATGTGTCGGCAGCAGTGTGTAGGTGTGTCCCTGCTTCAGCACAAATATTTTTAAGAATTTTTATTTTGGTTTCTGACTTTACGCCTGCCTGCTACGCATATCACATGGTTGAAACGTGATTGATACCTAGTGGATAACAGATCATCTTAACCTATTGGTGCAGCTCAGCGGGAACTGAAACTATTCCCATTGGCGGGACATTGGCTCCTAACTGCACGTGTAGTCTCCTCAATCGGCTCCTGACTGCATGTGTAGTCAGTGAGTGGGACAGCAGTGTGTTTGCAGCGCAGACAGTTGTCAGTCGGACTCCCAGAGCTCTGAGGGCGGCAGCTTAAACGCTGAGCAGAAGTCAAAGTGTTTTTTTTTTTGCAGCTAGCTCCCAGTAGTGCATTACTGCTCCTGCTCTTGATATATAGATAGGAAGTTTAAAGTTTTAGTAAAAGCTTAAAAATACTTGATGATGAAATGTGAGTGTCTTTAATATTCCGCTAAATATTCAGAAACTGTGTTCATCCCGTCAACCTCTTACATCCCATTAAAATATTAAGTAGCTATTGGTGATAGTAATTTTTTTAAATTCTTGCACATTCTTACATACTGTTACTTGTAATCACATTTCGTTATTATATAATTTATGTTTGTGTCCGTATCTCTTAAAACAAGTTAGTTTAACCTCCTGTTTGCTAGTACAACTGAATAACTGTGTCGCGATATGATGTAGGTCTAGAAAGTGCGTCACCAACATGAAAAGTTTGGAAAGCTCTGCTTTAAAGGGACAGTCAACACTTGCGGTAACATTATTTGATATTGTAAAATAAAAAACGAAGATCTGCCTGCACTATACCCCTTCTGCCTTGCCGCCTTGCTTCTTGTACTAATCACCGTCGATAACTTCTCTAATACCAGGTAAATATGGCAGCCGAACTCTCCCCACCGTTACATAGCTACCTTCTTCTTTAAATGATCAGCAAATCAGAATCCAATCCTCGGTCAGAAATTGCAAGCGCGTTCAATTTCTGACCGAGGATTGGATTCTGATTTGCTGATCATTTGAAGAAGAAGGTAGCTACGTAACGGTGGGGAGAGTTCGGCTGCCATATTTACCTGGTATTAGAGAAGTTATTGACGGTGATTAGTACAAGAAGCAAGGTGGCAAGGCAGAAGGGGTATAGTGCAGGTGGATCTTCGTTTTTTATTTTTCAATATCAAATAATGTTACCGCAAGTGTTGACTGTCCCTTTAATATAACAAGGCTGATTGTGCAAAGCGGGGAATAGTTAGTAAAGGTATTATCTATCTTTTTAAACAATACAAATGTTGGTGTATACTGTACCTTTAAGGATATGATCACACTGCACAAAATATACTGTGTCCGATACTCAAGGTCATATTATTCGTAAAGCATCATGCCCAATTCTTAACAAACAGTTAACCAGATGGTAAAGTAGGTAATTCATCCACTCAAGTCACCGGTACACATATGCAGTATGTTGTACTAATATATAAATATATATCCTGCATAAGAAAATCACTAACTGATCACTAAGAAGAGACCAAACAACACTGAATCTAGACTTTCTTCTGCATCAGCAATGTATAAATTACATAAAGATTTTTTGGTCTAGCTATAAACACATCAAAATCCATTCCACAATCTCAAGCAGTAAATAATTAAATTTCACCAAATGTAAGACAACTATAGCAAAGTTACTTTCTTCTTTCACCTTATGAATGAAAACAAACAGAATTAGTCCAGCACAGCAGCGGTCAGGAACATGCAAGTTCACTCAGGAGCTACACTCAAGGCTCCAGCAGCATACAAACAACTCCAAGGTGAGTGACAGCAAAGGTAAGTTTATTAGAAAACTTTACACAGGAGGTAGCAGCGACGTTTCGGAACAAGTTTCCTTAATCATGCATACAAACAAAGTGATTTACAATCTATATATAGGCAGATACCACAAGGTGGCGCTCTATTGCAAAATTTCTATTTAACCCTATAGGTAACAATATATCAAAGTGGTATATAACCAGCATAAATATACATAATTCTCCTAAATTTTGAAAAAGCTTATACAGAAATAAATGTCTAAATAATCTAATATGAATTAGATATTTACAATAAAACCATAATAAAGACCAAATTTTATAAAAAAAAAAGAAAGGTCCCAATCTCTATTGAGACCATTAGGTTCAAGAGTACCTAATTTAAAGATCCAGAAAGCCTCGCGCTGTTTCAACAGCTTCTCCATATCACCCCCTCTGCAAGGTCTTACTACACTCTCAATAATTTTAAATCTTAATTCATTGATGAGGTGGCCCATCTTAAAAAAGTGATGTGCTACTTGCGCTTTTTTATTACCTGTTCTAATACTACTCTTATGTTCTATGATTCTGTCTTTGATGTTTCTTGTCGTCTCTCCGACATAGCCACGCCCACAAGGGCATTTAATCAAATATATAACAAATTGAGTATAGCAGGAATGGTAACCCCTAATGTTAAATTTCTTTCCTCTCGGAGAGACGACAAGAAACATCAAAGACAGAATCATAGAACATAAGAGTAGTATTAGAACAGGTAATAAAAAAGCGCCAGTAGCACATCACTTTATTAAGATGGGCCACCTTAACAATGAATTAAGATTTCAAATTATTGAGAGTGTAGTAAGACCTCGCAGAGGTGATAGGGAGAAGCTGTTGAAACAGCACAAGGCTTTCTGGATCTTTAAATTAGGTACTCTTGAACCTAATGGTCTCAATAGAGATTGGGACCTTTCAGTTTTTTTTATAAAATTTGGTCTTTATTATGGTTTTTATTGTATATATCTAATTCATGTTAGATTATTTAGACATTTATTTCTGTATAAGCTTTTTCAAAACTTAGGAGAATTATGTATATTTATGCTGGTTATATACCACTTTGATATATTGTTACCTATAGGTTTAAATAGAAATTTTGCAATAGAGCGCCACCTTGTGGTATCTGCCTATATATAGATTGTAAATCACTTTGTATGCATGATTAAGGAAACTTGTTCCGAAACGTCACTGCTACCTCCTGTGTAAAGTTTTCTAATAAACTTACCTTTGCTGTCACTCACCTTGGAGTTGTTTGTATGCTGCTTGAGCCTTGAGTGTAGCTCCTGAGTGAACTTGCATGTTCCTGACCGCTGCTGTGCTGGACTAATTCTGTTTGTTTATATTGACTATTCACTCACAGTCCGTTGCACCTAGGTCAGTTGAAATTGAATGTGAGAAAATATACAAAAATGGACTCTACACAGAATTAATTGAAAACTTTCTCCTATACCGATTTGGAAGCTGCCAGAATCACTACCTTAACTAAAGGTTCAAGAGATTTTTTGAAAAGCACCCCTGTTTCAACAACTAAAGATTTTGAAAAGCTGAAAAAGAAACGACTTGCTTATGACCTACACGCTTCAACTTTAGCAGAATATAACAGGGTGAAGCATATCCCTAGAGGACTACGAATGAGTGCTAGACCTACACTCATGAGAGAAAATACCACCTACTGTGACAAGTTTGAGCAAATATTAAACAAATGCTCCATAGACTTAATGGTGCTTACTGTAGAATGCCTTACTCAAGAAGTGAACGAACAAGACATTAAACTTGCTGAGATGGAAGATGCCATAAAAAATACATTACCAGCTGATGAGTCGAAGAAAGTTCTTACACAAACCAATATGAATGTCGCTGAGCTTAGAAAGATAATTGAAGAGCGTAAAAGATTGAAATTTGCCAGAGATGAAACGGACTACTCCGAAAACCGGGTATACAGATGGAAAACAGAATTTATGCTTACCTGATAAATTACTTTCTCCAACGGTGTGTCCGGTCCACGGCGTCATCCTTACTTGTGGGAATATCTCTTCCCCAACAGGAAATGGCAAAGAGTCCCAGCAAAGCTGTCCATATAGTCCCTCCTAGGCTCCGCCCACCCCAGTCATTCGACCGACGGACAGGAGGAAAAAACAGGAGAAACTATAGGGTGCCGTGGTGACTGTAGTTAGAGAAAATAATTCATCAAACCTGATTAAAAAACCAGGGCGGGCCGTGGACCGGACACACCGTTGGAGAAAGTAATTTATCAGGTAAGCATAAATTCTGTTTTCTCCAACATTGGTGTGTCCGGTCCACGGCGTCATCCTTACTTGTGGGAACCAATACCAAAGCTTTAGGACACGGATGAAGGGAGGGAGCAAATCAGGTTACCTAAACAGAAGGCACCACGGCTTGCAAAAACTTTCTCCCAAAAACAGCCTCAGAAGAAGCAAAAGTATCAAATTTGTAAAATTTGGCAAAAGTGTGCAGTGAAGACCAAGTCGCTGCCTTACATATCTGATCAACAGAAGCCTCGTTCTTGAAGGCCCATGTGGAAGCCACAGCCCTAGTGGAGTGAGCTGTGATTCTTTCAGGAGGCTGCCGTCCGGGAGTTTCGTAAGCCAATCGGATGATGCTTTTAAGCCAAAAGGAAAGAGAGGTAGAAGTCGCTTTTTGACCTCTCCTTTTACCAGAATAGACGACAAACAGAGAAGAAGTTTGTCTGAACTCTTTTGTAGCTTCTAAATAGAATTTTAGAGCACGGACTACGTCTAAATTGTGTAACAAACGTTCCTTCTTTGAAACTGGATTCGGACACAAAGAAGGTACAACTATCTCCTGGTTAATATTTTTGTTAGAAACAACCTTTGGAAGAAAACCAGGCTTAGTACGCAAAACAACCTTATCTGCATGGAACACCAGATAGGGCGGAGAACACTGCAGAGCAGATAACTCAGAGACTCTTCTAGCAGAAGAAATAGCAACCAAAAACAAAACTTTCCAAGATAACAACTTAATATCTATGGAATGTAGAGGTTCAAACGGAACCCCTTGAAGAACTGAAAGAACTAGATTTAAACTCCAGGGAGGAGTCAAAGGTCTGTAAACAGGCTTGATCCTAACCAGAGCCTGAACAAATGCCTGAACATCTGGCACAGCTGCCAGTCGTTTGTGTAATAAGACAGATAAAGCAGAAATCTGTCCCTTTAGAGAACTCGCTGATAATTCTTTATCCAAACCCTCTTGTAGAAAGGAAAGGATCTTAGGGATTTTGATCTTATTCCATAAGAATCCCTTGGATTCACACCAGCAGATATATCTTTTCCATATTTGATGGTAAATTTTTCTAGTTACCGGTTTTCTGGCTTGAACTAGAGTATCTATCACAGAATCTGAAAACCCACGCTTTGATAGAATCAAGCGTTCAATTTCCAAGCCGTCAGCTGGAGGGAGACCAGATTTGGATGTTCGAATGGACCCTGTACAAGAAGATCCTGTCTCAAAGGTAGCTTCCATGACATATTCACCAGGTCTGCATACCAAGTCCTGCATGGCCACGCAGGAGCTATCAAGATCACCGAGGCCCTCTCCTGCTTGATCCTGGCTACCAGCCTGGGAATGAGAGGAAACGGTGGAAACACATAGGCTAGGTTGAAGGTCCAAGGTGCTACTAGTGCATCCACTAGAGTCGCCTTGGGATCCCTGGATCTGGACCCGTAGCAAGGAACCTTGAAGTTCTGACGGGACGCCATCAGATCCATATCTGGAATGCCCCACAATTGAGTCAACTGGGCAAAGATCTCCGGGTGGAGTTCCCACTCCCCCGGATGGAATGTCTGACGACTCAGATAATCCGCCTCCCAGTTTTCCACACCTGGGATGTGGATCGCAGATAGGTGGCAGGAGTGATCCTCCGCCCATTTTATTATTTTGGTCACTTCTTTCATCGCCAGGGAACTCCTTGTTCCCCCCTGATGATTGATATAAGCAACAGTCGTCATGTTGTCTGATTGGAATCTTATGAATCTGGCCTTTGCTAGTTGAGGCCAAGCCCTGAGAGCATTGAATATCGCTCTCAGTTCCAGAATGTTTATCGGGAGAAGAGACTCTTCCCGAGACCATAGTCCAGAGCTTTCCAAACTTTTCATGTTAGTGACACACTTTTTAGACCTACATCATTTCGCGACACAGTAATTCAGTTGTACTAGCAAACAGGAGGTTAAACTAACTTGTTTTAAGAGATACGGACACATACATAAATTATATAACTAAATGTATTTACAAGTAACAGTAAGTATTTGCAAGTATTAAAAAAAATGTTTAATAACACCAATAGCTACTTACTATTTTAATGGGTTGTATGAGGTTGATGGGATAAACACAATTTCTGAATATTTGGTGTAATATTAGATAAAGACACTTGCATTTTATCATCAAGCATTTTTAAGCTTCCACTTCCTATCCATATAGCAAGAGCAGGAGCAGCAATGCACTACTGGGAGCTAGCTGCAAAAAAACCCCACTGACTTCAGCTCAGCATTTAAGCTGCCGCCCTCAGAGCTCGGTGAGTCCGATTGACTACTGCCCGCGCTGTAAACACACTGCTGTCTCACTCACTGACTACACATGCAGTCACGAGCCGATTAAGGAGACTACACGTGCAGTCAGGAGCCAATGTGCCGCCAATGGGAATAGTTTCAGTTCCCACTGAGCTGTGCCAATAGGTTAAGATGATCTGTGTCCCCCTAGGTATCAATAACGTGTCAACCATGTGATATGTGTAGCAGGCAGGCGGAAAGTCAGAAACCAAAAAAATTTTTTTATAAAAATGTGTGCTGAAGCAGGGACACACCTACACACTGCTGCCGACACACTAGTGTGTCCCGACACACAGTTTGGAAAGCACTGCCATAGTCCCTGAGCTTTCAGGGATTCCCAGACCGCGCCCCAGCCCACTAGACTGGCGTCGGTCGTGACGATGACCCACTCTGGTCTGCGGAAGCTCATTCCCTGGGACAGGTGGTCCAGGGTTAGCCACCAACGGAGTGAGTCTCTGGTCTTCTGATCTACTTGAATCACTGGAGACAAGTCTGTATAGTCCCCATTCCACTGTTTCAGCATGCACAGTTGTAATGGTCTTAGATGAATTCGCGCAAAAGGAACTATGTCCATTGCTGCAACCATCAACCCTACTACTTCCATGCACTGAGCTACGGAAGGACGAGGAATAGAATGAAGAACTTGACAAGCGTTTAGAAGTTTTGACTTTCTGACTTTAGAAGTTTTGACTTTCGTTCGAATGGTTTCCATTTTGAACGATGGTACTCTGAGAAATTTGTTTAGGATCTTTAAATCCAGAATTGATCTGAAAGTTCCCTCTTTTTTTGGGAACTACAAACAGATTTGAGTAAAATCCCATTCCTTGTTCCGCCGTTGGAACTGGGTGTATCACTCCCATCTTTAACAGGTCTTCTACACAATGTAAGAATGCCTGTCTCTTTATTTGGTTTAAGGATAAGTGAGACATGTGGAACCTTCCCCTTGTGGGTAGTTCCTTGAATTCCAGAAGATAACCCTGAGAAACTATTTCTAGTGTCCAGGGATCCTGAACATCTCTTGCCCAAGCCTGAGCAAAGAGAGAGAGTCTGCCCCCTACTAGATCCGGTCCCGGATCGGGGGCTACTCCTTCATGCTGTTTTGTTAGCAGCAGCAGGCTTCTTGGCCTGCTTACCCTTGTTCCAGCCTTGCATCGGTTTCCAGGCTGGTTTGGTTTGTGAAGCATTACCCTCTTGTTTAGAGGATGCAGAGTTAGAGGCCGGTCCGTTCCTGAAATTGCGAAAGGAACGAAAATTAGACTTATTCTTGGCTTTGAAAGGCCTATCTTGTGGGAGGGCGTGGCCCTTTCCCCCAGTGATGTCTGAAATAATCTCTTTCAATTCTGGCCCAAAGAGAGTTTTACCCTTGAAGGGGATATTAAGCAATTTTGTCTTGGAAGATACATCCGCTGACCAAGGCTTTAGCCAAAGCGCTCTGCGCGCCACAATTGCAAACCCTGAATTTTTCGCCGCTAATCTAGCTAATTGCAAAGCGGCATCTAAAATAAAAGAATTAGCCAACTTGAGTGCGTGAACTCTGTCCATAACCTCCTCATACGGAGTCTCTCTACTGAGCGACTTTTCTAGTTCCTCGAACCAGAACCACGCTGCTGTAGTGACAGGAACAATGCACGAAATGGGTTGCAGGAGGTAACCTTGCTGTACAAAAATCTTTTTAAGCAAACCCTCCAATTTTTTATCCATAGGATCTTTGAAAGCACAATTATCCTCGATAGGGATAGTAGTGCGCTTGTTTAGAGTAGAAACTGCCCCCTCGACCTTAGGGACTGTCTGCCATAAGTCCTTTCTGGGGTCGACCATAGGAAATAATTTCTTAAATATAGGAGGGGGAACAAAAGGTATGCCGGGCTTCTCCCACTCCTTATTCACTATGTCCGCCACCCGCTTGGGTATAGGGAAAGCGTCGGGGTGCACCGGAACCTCTAGGAACTTGTCCATCTTGCATAATTTTTCTGGAATGACCAGGTTGTCACAATCATCCAGAGTAGATAACACCTCCTTAAGCAGTGCGCGGAGATGCTCTAATTTAAATTTAAATGTCACAACATCAGGTTCAGCCTGTTGAGAAATTCTACTTGAATCTGAAATTTCCCCATCTGACAAAACCTCCCTCATGGCCCCTTCAGATTGGTGTGAGGGTATGACAGCGCAATTATCATCAGCGCCCTCCTGCTCTTCAGTGTTTAAAACAGAGCAATCGCGCTTTCTCTGATATGCAGGCATTTTGGATAAAATATTTGCTATGGAGTTATCCATTACAGCCGTCAATTGTTGCATAGTAATAAGCATTGGCGCGCTAGAAGTACTAGGGGCCTCCTGCGTGGGCAAAACTGGTATAGACACAGGAGATGATGTAGAACTATGTCTACTCCCTTCATCTGATGAATCATCTTGGGCAACTTTACTATTTGTGGCAGTACTGTCCTTACTTTGTTTGGACGCTATGGCACAATTATCACACAATTTTGAAGGGGGAGACACATTGACTTTCATACATATAGAACATAGCTTATCTGAAGGTACAGACATGTTAAACAGGCTTAAACTTGTCAATAAAGTACAAAAAACGTTTTAAAACAAAAACGTTACTGTCTCTTTAAATTTTAAACAGTGCACACTTTATTACTGAATATGTCTTAAAGCATTCAAAGTATTGCACACCAATTTTCAGAGCTTTAACCCTTAAAATAAAGAAACCGGAGCCGGTTACAGATTTAACCCCTCTACAGTCCCAGCTACAGCCTTTGCTGCGACTTTACCAAACCCAGGGGGAATACGATACCGAATGAAGCCTTCTAGGAACTTTTCCAACTACTTTCAGCTCCTCACACATGCATCCGCATGTCTTACTCTCAAAAGTAACTGCGCAGTAATGGCGCGAAAATGAGGCTCAGCCTACAACTGGGAAGGCCCTTCCTGACTGGAAAGGTGTCTAACACAGTGCCTGACGTTAAAAAATCGTTCCCCAAGCTTATAAGTGTGAATTACAAGCATAAACATGTATAAAATGCCCAAATAAAGCAATCGATTTTGCCCATAAAAGTGTCTACCAGTTTTATAGCCCATATTAAGCCCTTTATTCTGTTTGAGACTAAGAAAATGGCTTACCGGTCCCCATGAGGGGAAATGACAGCCTTCCAGCATTACACAGTCTTGTTAGAAATATGGCTAGTCATACCTTAAGCAGAAAAGTCTGCTAACTGTTTCCCCCAACTGAAGTTACTTCATCTCAACAGTCCTATGTGGAAACAGCAAACGATTTTAGTTACTGTCTGCTAAAATCATCTTCCTCTCACAAACAGAACTCTTCATCTTTTTCTGTTTCAGAGTAAATAGTACATACCAGCACTATTTTAAAATAACAAACTCTTGATAGTAGAATAAAAAACTACAACTAAACACCACATACTCTTAACCATCTCCGTGGAGATGTTGCCTGTGCAACGGCAAAGAGAATGACTGGGGTGGGCGGAGCCTAGGAGGGACTATATGGACAGCTTTGCTGGGACTCTTTGCCATTTCCTGTTGGGGAAGAGATATTCCCACAAGTAAGGATGACGCCGTGGACCGGACACACCAATGTTGGAGAAATATGACCCGGAAGGAGCGTCACGAAGACCCACTTCCGGTAACCCCAGACGCAGAAATCGCTACCAAGCGAGGAGCGGTAGTAGTTCCAGCTCATCAGGTACTTCTCCGGGGGACTCCGAATTAGAACACGGAGAGGAGGGAGGAAACACCGCCATGGCAAAGGGAAAGCAATTGCGACAACTGCGATCCTCCAAATGCAAGTAAATCATATCGATGGAGCTGAAGCAAGCACTATGGAGGAGAATGTGGTGAATATATCTAACAATGACTTTTCTCAAGACGAACTTTCTATGCTTAACAAGGGCTTATCATTCTGTCCCAATAGAGACTGTAATTTCTTTCAGTTGAATAAGGAGTTATATCGCTTCTTTAGAAATTTAAGGCTTAAATCTTTTATGGATAATATTGCTCATTCTGAAATTAGGTCAATGATGAGAAAGCTTTATTCACTATGTCTAATTTACAGTGAAAGAAAAAAAGTACGTTTATTCCTCCACAAAATTGCCATAGTGTTGAGACATATATTGAATTAGTTAAAAAAGATATATGTAAATTACAAAGCAAAGTAAATAATAAAAAATTTGCATATGACTCTGCTAATAAGAACACTTTTGATAAAAACTCTAATTTTTCAAAAAAAGATGTCTCTGCTATTAACTCCATTAAAACTAAATCAGATGTGATCCTGAAAAGGGCGGACAAAGGAGGAGCTATTGTAGCCCTAAATAAATCTTATTACACTAATGAAATCAGGCAACAACTTAATGTAAAAGGGGTATATAAAAAAATTATCCTATAATTGACATCCAGAAAGAGTTGAAACAGGTCTGCCAATTGGCATTAAACAATAATTTAATAGATAAAGATATATTTAATTATCTTTTAGTTGAACATCCCCGTACCCCTGTGATGTATTCACTCCCGAAAATTCATAAAAATTGACTTGAACCCCCTGGACGACCTATTGTGGCGAGTACAGACTCAATCTTAACAAATGTATCCATTTTTCTTGATCGTATACTTAGACCATACGTTGAAAACTCAAACTCCTTTTTACAAGATACTAGTGACTTTTTAAGAAAGGTGGATACATTGGTAATAGAATCTGATAAGTATATTCTTTTTAGCTTAGATGTAGAGAGTTTTTACATTTATATAGCCCACGAAAGTGGTATTGGCGCTGTTAAAGCAGTTTTAAGTTCTGATGATAAGCATTCTAAACAACATATTGATTTTATATCACAATTGCTTGAACTTATTCTTTATTGCAATTACTTTTTGTTCGAAGACGATTATTTCTTGCAAACGAAAGGTACTGCTATGGGGTCCAACGTCGCCCCTAACTATGCCAACATCTTTATGAATATTTTTGAAGAAAATTTGTTTATACCAATTCCAGATTTCATCGGTATGGCGCCTGTTGGTGGCGCTATATCGATGATATCTTTGATGTTTGGCTGGGCGACGTTGGATCCCTATGAAATTTTGTCAATGATTTAAACAATGCCACCAATAGCATCAAATTTAAGTTAATATGGAGTGAGGATAATATTTCATTTCTGGATACGAAAATCATTAAAAATGGAAACTCTTTATCAGTAGATCTCTATCGTAAACAGATGGATAGAAATAGTCTACTTCACTTCAATAGTGCCTACCCTCCATCTTTACTTAAAGCCCTCCCCCGCAGCCAATTTCTTAGAGTCCGCAGGATTATCTCTAATGAAAATATTATTGAGGATAGAATGAAAGAGATGGGTAATAGATTCCTTAATAGAGGTTATCCCAATGTACTAATTGACAAAGAAATACAATATGCTAAATCAATATCTAGAGAAACTTTATTAAGTAAAAAGAAAGATAAGATAAAAAATGATTCACGTATTATCTTTGTATCTGAATATAATGCCCAATCGTCTCTTATACGTAAAATTATTAAAAAACATTGGCCCATTTTGACAGAATGCAATCCTGGGGTCATTGAATTTCAAACTCCCCCTATGCCAGCCTATAAGCAAGGCCTAAGTATAAGAAAACAACTTATTAAAGCTGATATTGGACCAAGTAAATTTACCATCCAGGGTGTTATAGGTAATAAAAAAAGAAGGATGTTACCCTTGCCTCAATTGCTCCTGCTGCAATAATATCTCTAAAGGTTCATTTTTTTACCATCGAATAACAGGAAAGAAATTTAAAATTAGGGGTTACCATTCCTGCTATACTCATTATATTTGATTAAATGCCTTTGTGGGCGTGGCTATGTCGGAGAGACGACAAGAAACATCAAAGACAGAATCATAGAACATAAGAGTAGTATTAGAACAGGTAATAAAAAAGCGCAAGTAGCACATCACTTTTTTAAGATGGGCCATCTCATCAATGAATTAAGATTTAAAATTATTGAGAGTGTAGTAAGACCTCGCAGAGGGGGTGATAGGGAGAAGCTGTTGAAACAGCGCAAGGCTTTCTGAATCTTTAAATTAGGTACTCTTGAACCTAATGGTCTCAATAGAGATTGGGACCTTTTTGTTTTTTTTTATAAAATTTGATCTTTATTATGGTTTTATTGTAAATATCTAATTCATGTTAGATTATTTAGACATTTATTTCTGTATAAGCTTTTTCAAAACTTAGGAGAATTATGTATATTTATGCTGGTTATATACCACTTTGATATATTGTTACCTATAGGGTTAAATAGAAATTTTGCAATAGAGCGCCACCTTGTGGTATCTGCCTATATATAGATTGTAAATCACTTTGTTTGTATGCATGATTAAGGAAACTTGTTCCGAAATGTCGCTGCTACCTCCTGTGTAAAGTTTTCTAATAAACTTACCTTTGCTTTCACTCACCTTGGAGTTGACCTTATGAATGAAGCCTTTTTATTTCGTTATACTATTCTAATTTGTTGTGATAGTACAAATAAGACACACACATACTTGTTTACAGCTCATTTTGCAACTGTATTGTTTTAGATATATAAGATCAATAATGGAGAAAAACAATAATACACATTCTTTTTTGGAATATAACAAAACAAATGATGTACAATCAAGAACACAAACGCAGAAAAATCAAACAAATGTATATGCTTTAAGAACAATTAGAACTGTTTAAGCATGAAACGTTCCATTTACCTCAGTTCTTAGAATGGAGCGTTTCTTCTACATTATCATTGGCAGCAGTGCATAGTCTTTCTGTAAAGATACTGATTGGCTAGGAAAAAGGATACTATTTTGTCTGAAGCTATGAACTTGCTGCCTTGCAGTATAAGAAGTCATACATTATACTTTAGATCAAGAGTTTTCAAACCTGTCCTCAGGCCTCACTAAAAGGCCAGCATTTCAGAATGACCTTGGGTGAGAGCAGGTTAATAGCTGGATGTTTCACCTGTTCTCCAGTTCAGATATCCTGAAAATCTAGCCAGTTAGGGAGACCTAAGGACAGCTTTTTAAAACCCCTGCTTTAGATCAATTATTTTGATGATTCAGCTACTATGCAATTTTTTTTTTATATAATTTACTTTGATTATCAGCAGTTTTGCAAGAATGTAATTCATTTACAAGAGCACTAGATGGCAGCACTAATTTTTCCTGCCATGTAGTGCTCAAGACACCTATGTAGGTATCTCTTCAAAAAAAATACCAAGAGAACAAAGAAAATTTGATAATATAAGTAAATTGGAAACTTTTTTTTAATAATGTATCCTCTGTGTGAATCACTAAAGAAAATTCTTGATTTGCATATCTCTTTAATTTACATTTTTTAATGCCTGATACTAAATAACACGTTCACATCCTTTTAAAAAAGACATAATACTTCTTTTTCATTTTCTTATGTACTGTATATGAAAGAGCAGCAGTTAAAAATATTAAAATATATATATTTTTTTTCCATAAAAAGGGTTGTTAAAACAGTTTACTTTAAGGTGAAAAAAAAACAAACAGGAAGTGTATGAATATGCACAACTAGTACTGGGATTTTACTCCTCATTGGTGGCAGGGACAAATCCCACAGAAACAATTGGTTGTTTGGTTTATTCAGCATAAGAACATCTGTTTTTCCAACAAAACAAAAAAACAACAACAAAAGCCAACCAGTTTTCTATAGCATTTGGGAACATTCCCTTTTAGAAAGGACATGTTTTCAGTATTATGTCCCTTTAACAATGAGTTGTCATAGCAGTTGATAAATCCAAATAAGCACTATATTGATAAAGCGGTTCTAAAGCTTTAGCTATTGTATTTTGGTTTTATTTGAAGACCTGGGCATTATGACCTAGGACACAATTTGCATACACATGTAATTTATTAATCAACAATAGTATCAATTAGATGGTGTCAACAAAACCTTACGAATAAAATAAAAAATGTAAATGTTCATCAATAAATATTAAATAAAAAGGAATAAGCAGTGTGAAGTAATACTTATAATTACATCAGTGGCATTAAAAAGCAGGCATCATATTATCAAGTCATTCAGCTAATAGTTAGAACACGGAAGGTTAAAAAAATGTTTTGATTTTGGGATCTTTATTTAAAGGGACATTAAACTCAAAGCATATATCAGCAATTCAGTACTGTGTTGCAAAACATGTTTTAAATTAATTTAACACAGTCATTTTTACAGCTCTATTTCTATAGGTTTTACAATTTAATTTTGCACCTTTTGAAAGCCCTGGTGGAATCCATGTTAGTGCTCTCCTTTTCTGTGACCAATTAGGGACAGATGTAAATGAGCTTGTGCTCTCAGCTAACTAATCACCATGAGAATGTTGCAGGCTCAGGTCAGTTTTATCATATTTAAAGGGGACATTAACAGTTTAAAATTGGTCATTTCCTGTAATTTAATTCGGAAAATTGTGTGCTTTGCAACTTTTGTGCAGACTCCAAATTTAGCACTGCTATAATCCCTACAATCACTGTTTACATACTCTAATAGCACATTTATAAAAGTCCCTTATTGGTCCAAACAGGGATGATTAGATAAAGGAAACCTAGGTTACAATATAGTGGCCCCTATTGCCTCATGGACACCAAAATAAATGACATCTGCATATTTGCTTTGAATACACAATGCTATCTAGCATTTATTTAATGTTTAACGTCTCTTTACGTATGATGGAGGCAATACAGTTGTTCCAGAAAAATAAATAATGAAAATATATTTCAATGTTGTTTCATATTTCTTAATGATACATCTTACAGGGAGATTTACTCTGAAAGACATGAAATTGTTGGACACAAATAAAATAGCAGGGTCACTGGTGCCAATTGGTCTTGAAGCTTAGGTATTCTTGCACTATGTGACAGTAGTGGTGTTCATTCCCAGATCAGGATTAAGCTCATGCTGTGTATTGTGCACACTAATCTGAACTGCACAGTACAGCGGTCATTAAAGGGAAATAAAGCTCAACATTTTTCTTTTGTGATTCAGCTAGTGAATACAATTTTAAACAACTTTGCATTTACTTCTATTATCAAATGTGCATAATTCTTTTGGTATCCTTTGTTGAAGGAGTAACAACGTACTACTGGGATCTAGCTGAACACATCAGGTGAGCCAATGCCAACAGGCATATATGTGCAGCCACCAGAAGCTAGCTCCCAGTAGTGCACTGCTACTCCTGAGCCTACCTAGTTACGTTTTTCAACAAAGGATACCAAGACAACAAAGCAAATTAGATAATAGAAGTAAATTAGAAATTTATTTTAAAATCACATGCCCTACCAGGATCATGAAAGTTTAATGTCTTTCATATAGGTGGTAAGAGTCCACTATCCATTAAATATGGTATATACATTCCTACCACTAGGTAGAGGCAAAGTTTCCCAAACCCCAAGAGCCCTATAAAACCCGTCCCACCTCACACATACTTTAGTTTTTACTTTGCCTCCATTGTGGTTAAAGAATGAAGATTGTGCATGATTTCTTCAGTGAAATGGGTTTTCAGTCTATATTGAAGCCTGGTTCCTTTCAAAGTACAGTGCTTGTCAGAGGGATGTATTTGGGGTACAGTTTGTGATACAATAGATTCGCCTCATGGGAAATCTTTTATAGGCCCTCTGTAAATTTAGTCACAGTGACTCGTCTTCTGTCTCCCTTTACAGATCTACATTATACTCCTATTCCATTACCTCTACTGATATGTTTCAGTACTGATTTGAATGTCTGCTACATGATTGATAGTGGACGAGTGTCTATGGGTATGTTTTATATTTTTTTTATATAGAAAGTTTTGTTTATGGGCACTTTTAAAAAATGTTAAAAGATAATATGTATATGTGTATATATGGCCCTGGGACAGATACTCACTATTCCCCTTGCTTTTGCGTGCAAATAATTTTATTTTTCGCGCTTGGTCCTGACCCTTAAATACACTTGTCAGGTTAGCGCGCCCTTCTACATACCCACGTCTGGTTAGCGCGCGTCTAATTCCCAGCATCATAGAGTACAGGTTAATTGATCCGTTAGATTAGCAAACATCAGTGCAAAATATTACACACTTTGGATAAGCGCTCGCCCGCGCGTTAGTAAACGCATGTTCAATTAGCGCACGTCTCTCAGATATGCACGTCAGATATTTGGCGCGCTTGTCATTTAATTAAACTGTATGTTTTTTGTTTACATGTGGACAGTTACTGCTTAGCTAGGCTGAACATGCTTAGTTAGTGCTTTTATGTCCCTATAAAGCTATATAGAGGGGGTATAGGGTTTCCTTTCCTCAAAGAGCTTACTTAAAGGGGTTATTACATAGTACTTATTGCCTAGCTTTTTGCTATAATGGAGCAGCACAAACCTGTACCTAAATTTAATCTAGAAACAGAGTCTTCTGTACAGAGCTTTTCTTCCTCAAGACAAGAAGTCAAAAGGAAAATTTAAAGCTCCTAATTTTTTTCGTTCCTTTCGTCAGAATTAAGAACAGAAAGCTGACTCCTCAGCTAAACACGGCTCCTCTAGTTCAGTCTGGGTACCCAATACAAATTGGAACAAATCAGAACAAATCCAAACAGAACAGGAAATCTGTTCCAGCCTACAAAATCACATGAAGGTACGACCCCAATCCAGTGTTGCTGGTAGGGGCAGATTAAACCTTTTTCAAAAGGCTTGTTTTCAATCTGTCCCAGATCCCTGGGTTCAGAGGAAGTTTTTTTTCTGTCCCATAGTCCAAAGAATCCCATAAAAACTCTAGCTTTTCTTTAATAAGTCTCAGATCTGGAAGATATGGGAGGAATTGTTCCAGTTCCTTTACAGGAACTGGGGATGGGATTTTATTCAAATCTCTTCATTATTCCAAAGAAGGAAAACTCTTTCAAACCAAGATTGGATCTGAAAACTTTTAACAAATTTGTAAGAATACCATCTTTCAAAATGGAAACTATCAGGACTATCCTGCCTTTTGTTCAACAAGGTCACTATGTCCACAATAGATTTAAAGGATGTTAACCTTCACATCCCAATTTACTCAGAACACCACTAGTTTCTGAGGTTAGCTTTTCTAGAAAAGCATTATCAGTTTGTTGCTCTTCTATTTGGTCTAGCTATAGCTCCAAGAATATTTACCAACGTCTGGGGTGCCCTTTTATCTGTAATCAGAGCACAGGGTATTGCAGTGTTTCCTTACCTGGGCAATATCTTGGAACTAGCTCAGTCTTTTCCTTTAGCAGAATTTCACACAAAACAACTATTCTTGTTTCTTCAAAGACATAGTTGGACAGGCAATCCAAAGAGTTCATTGATTCCCCAGACAAAGCTCACCTTTTTAGGTTTCCAAATAGATTCAGGGTCTATGATTTTCCCTAACAGAACCGGGGCAAATAATATTGCTATAAGCTTGTCTGAACCTTCAGTCTCTCTCATTCCCTTCAGTGGGTCTGTGTATGGAAGTACTAGGCCTCATGATTGTAGCAGCAGATGCAATTCCATTTGCTTGTTTTCACATGAGGCCTCTTCAGCTTTGTATGCTACGTCAATGGTGCAGGTATTATACCCAGATATCTCAAACAATATTTTTAGATCCCAGCACACACCCGTCTCTAACTTGGTGGCTGAATCATCAGTCTATTATTCACAAGGCTTATTTTGCTCGTCCTACCTGGTCTGCGATTACTACAGATGCAAGTCTTTCAGGTTGGGAAGCTGTTGGGGGGGGGGGACCATAACAGCACAAGGGATTTGGGATCCTCAGAAGGCGAGGTTACCAATCAATAAGCCCTTCAGGCTTGGCCTCTGTTGAAAAGGGAGTCTTATCTCTGTTTCCAGACAATGTTACAGCAGTAGCTTATGTCAATCATAAATGGGGAATTCAGTTCCCTGGCTATGATGGAAGTGTCTCTAATTCTCTCTTGGGCAGAAGTCAATTATTGCCTAATAACCGATTCACATCCCAGAAGTCAACAATTGGGAAGTAGACTTTCTCAGTCATCAGTCTCTGCATCCAGGAGAGTGGTCTCTTCATCAAGATGTGTTCTGATTGTGGATCTATGGGGCCTACCAGAAATACATCTGATGGCCTCTCGTTTGAACAACAAACTTCCCAGGGATCCTCAGGCAAAAGTGGTGGATGCTCTAGTAGTTCCTTGGTCCTTCCAGCCTGCTTATCTGTTTCCTCCACTGGTTTTACTTTCCAGAGTAATTTCCAAGATACAATTGGAACAGTCATTTGTAATCCTGATTGCTCCAGCGTGGCCTCACAGGATTTGGTATGCAGATCTGGTTAGAATGTCCAGTTGCCCGCCTTGGCCTTTTTCCTCTAAGGTCAGACCTTCTGTCTTAAGGTCCTTTCTTTCATCAAGATCTAAAGTCTATAAACTTAATGGCATGGAAATTGAACGCTTAGTTTTGAGTCATAAAGGATTCTCCGATTCTGTGATTAACACGGATTCAGACTTGTAAGCCAGTTTCTAGGAAAACTTACATTTATTTGTGAATTGACCATAATTTTTCCTGGCATTGTTTTAGAATTCCTAGGATTTTTTCAGTTTTTGCAGGATGGTTTAGATAAGCGTTTATCTGCCAGTTCTCTAAAAGGACAAATTTCTGCTCTCTGTATTATTTCACAGGCAGATTGCTAATCATCCTGATATTGTTTTGCTCAGGCTATAGTCTGAATTAAACCTGTTACTAAGTCTATTTCTCCTCCTTGGATTCTTAACCTGGTGTTAAGGGTTTTAGAGGCTCCTCCTTTTGAGCCTATGCATAAATTGGACATTAAACTACTTTCATGGAAAGTGTTGTTTCTTTTGGCCATCTTTTCTGCTAGAAGAGTTTCTGAATTAGACACACTCTGCTTCAAGCAAGGAGAAAACACAGTTCCGTATATTAAGTGTGAACATCACATCATATCATATCTAGCTATACCCACAAGCTTACATAGCCTTTGTTTGGAATTTACATTGGGCTGGCACTGATAAAGGTCTTTCACAACTGGCGATTTCCAACGACTGACATATTCTAGTGTGCTCCCGAGGAGATAGCTACCTGGACAGCTATTTAAATTCTAGAAGGCGTTTGTGGCACTTGTCAAGTGCATTATACTTTGTAAGTATAACTTGTACTGCGTGTTTGGAGACCACGTATCACTGATTGTACACTATTGTGGCGCCCTATTCTGTTCTACTCCTTTTTTTTAATTGATTCACTTGCACTGCCATCAAGTCTTGGAAGAAGTTTGCAGCCTTTTGGTCTCCTGAAGGACTTCCATGTAACATGTTTTGGGGACATTCCTGTGGACATTACCAACACAAGTATTGTGTATTCTAACACACATGTTTGGACATTGTGTTTACTTTAATTTTGGCACTTTATGGAGCACATTTTTATTAGTATACTGCAATATACAATTAGTATTAGCTGTGTCAAATGTGCAAAGTACGCTTTGCACTGCACTAAGGTAGAGTGCTATATTTACCTTTAGTTTAGCCTTTTCGTTAAAACTTTAGATTCACAGACCTTATTTGGAGGTGGGTCAGCCTCCACCACAGAGAATTACAGCTCATTTGACTAGATCAGTTGCCACTTCTTAGGCTTTCAAGAATGAGGCTTCAGTTGATCAAATTTGCAAGGCGGCCACTTGTTCGTCTTTGCATACGTTTACTAAATTTTAGCATTTTTATGTTTTCGCTTCCTCTGAAACAGCCTTTGGTAGAAAGGTCCTTCAGGCAGTTGTCTCAGTTTGATGATTGTGCCTGTCTTTTTGAGTTTGTCATAAGAGATATACCGGTAATTTCTTTTGGGTTATGGATTTAATTTCTCAGAGAAAAAAAGGTGTTTTTTATCCCTCCCTTTATAGTTACATTGTGAACTTCCACAGCTTGGGTATTAGTTCCCATATGTAACGGACTGTGGACTCTCGCCACCTATATGAAAGAAAACATAATTTATGCTTACCTGATAAATACATTTCTTTCATGGTGGAAATAGTACACCAGCCCCCACCCTTTTTTGGTTTTGATGTTTTAAGCATATATTTTTTCCCTGCACTTTTTTTGGCCCTCACTCCTTCTTAAACCTCACTGTTTTGCTATATGTTAAACTAAGGTATGTGTGAGGTGGGAGGGGTTTATAAGGCTCTTTGGGTTTAGGAAAATTTTCCTTGTCCTAGTTGTAGAAATGTATATTCCCATATGTAATGGATCGTGGACTCTCACCACCATGAAAGAAATGAATTTATCAGGTAAGCATAAATTATGTTTTTTACTTTCCTGTCCCTTTGAGAGCCTGCAATGGAACTGATCTATGCATTGCTTCTATCATAGAGTGCAAGAATACCTAAGCTCCAAGATGGAAGCTTGACCAACTGTAAACGGTAAAAAGTTAAAATCAGAGAATGCCTTTGAAGACCTGCAGGGCTAGGAGGAAAAACAATAACACGAGTAGTAACCATGTTATTGTAGTTATGTCCAGCAGTTTAATGACACTTTAAAGCCCAAAGGAAGAAATGTTTCTTTTAATATATGTTAAATGATATATATTGTCTATCAAGGCTTCTTCTTGCTTAAATTAACACAGTTGTTTTGTTGCTATTGTTAAGGAAAGCAACACAGTATATTTAAAAAATCATTGCACTTTTTTTCTGCAAGCTCTATAGCAACAGAATATAAAACTAAAACATCTAAAATTGATGAATGATGATACTTGCATTAAAAATGTACAACTTGTCATTTAATATTTATATTTTCAATGTTATTAAAGTCAATTCAAAATTAACTTGTAATGAGAAAAAAAAAGCCACAAAATATTGTATAATTCTTACTGTAAAAAAACAATAACACAGTTTTAGTATCTCAAAAAACAAATAAAATCAACAAATAAAAAAAAAATTAAGAAATAGAGAGGATCTGAAATAAAGGTTACATTTATACTTCTGTATGTGTCCTACGTTTTTTTTTTACTTTTTTTTTTTTAAATTGATATAAATACATATGTACATGATGAGGAACACAGTAGCACATGAAGAAAAAGCATAAAACATATTTACATAGCCTTGAAGTGAGCATTTCATACAGCCCATGTAGCCACAGGTCTAGAAGAGTATCAAGTCAATGATTCATTAAAATGACAAAATAAGTAGCTTTAGTTAAGTTCACTGCACAGGTTCACCAGTTAATTCTAATGACTGAACCTTAAACTTCAGCTTTTTGAATTTCTGCTGGGTTATTCTCAGTCTCCTTCTGACATTGTGCAGACTAGTCAGGGCTTCATCAAGCCGTTTTTTCAAAGCTCTTGGGCTTTCGGTGATGCAATAGTCATGCTCCGTTGTGACGCACTTCTCAATGACCTCCTGCATTGGTGTCTCCTCAGGTGACTGTTCAGGTGTAAAGTCAGCCTTCTTCTCATGATATTCAGAGCTGTGCAACTTCCTATCCTGAACAGAACACAGACAGTCTAGTGACGCATGCTGCAGAATCACATGACCTTTGTGCTTAGTAATATTTTTTCTAATAGGATAAACAAACTAAAACTATCATTTGTTTATAATGTAACTTCACTTTAATGGGACATGATAAATGGATTGATGGTGGAGTTAAAGGCCCACTAAACACAATAGAAAAGTATAATCAGTAAATGCATAATAAAAATACAATACAAAAATTCAAATGAGTAGTAGATTTCTTTCTGAAAATTAGTTCTATTTTCCCTCCCACTGCATCATGTGACAGCCAGCAGCCAATCACAAAATGTATATACATATATTCTTTGAATCTTGCACATGCTCAGTAACATCTGGTGCCTCAAAAAGTGTGCATATAGAAAGATTGTGCACATTTAGAGCGTGAAAGTGAATTGGAAAGTTGTTTAAAATTGTGTGATCTTAATCATTAAAGTTTAATTTTGACTTAAGTGTCCCTTTAACATTTGGAAATAGAGGGTATATTTTGTTTAAGCAATATATTTAATTGATTGCTAATGAAAGACATTAACCATACCCATAAAGTTATATGTAAAAGAAAGAATTAAAACTCTGAAGTAAAACACAAAATTGTGACTTAATAAATATTGCAAAACATAACAGAATCAGTGTATGGAATGAAAATAAAGTTATCTATATACTAGGCGATAAGTCTGCCCAGAGGGCACTCTATGTTTAAAAACTACAACCCCCCCAAGCTAAAATTACAAAAAAACCCCAAAAAACTAAAATTACAGAAAAAAAAAATAAACAAAAAGGTATCCAAAATATTTTTTTTTAACCTAGACTAATACCCCTATAAAAATAACCCCCCCCCCCCCCAAAATAAAAACACCCCCTAATCTAATACTAAACTACCAATAGCCCTTAAAAGGCCTTTTGTAGTTAAACAGCTCTTTTACCTCTAAAAAAACTAAATCCTCCCTAACAGTAAAAACCACACACCCACCAAACCCCCCAAGCACTAAAAAAACTAAACTACCCATTGCCCCTAAAAAGGGCATTTGTATGGACATTGCCCTTAAAAGGGCATTCAGCTCTTTTACACCTCAAAAATTAAAATAAAAAAGCCTAAACCTAAGCCCCAAATAGGCACTCACTGTTCCTGAAGTCCGGCGGAGAAGGTCTTCTTCCAGACGGATCCATCATCTTCTATCTTCATCCGGAGTGAAGGAGGCGCGGAGCGGAGGTGCGGAGCTGTGTTCCCAATGCCTGGATCCTCATCGGCGGTCCTCGTGGCATGGAGGCTCCAATTCATCCAATGTCCGTCGTAGACTGAAGATTGAATGCAAGGTACCGCAATCAATTTGGGGTACCTTGCAATACTATTGTCTGAAATTTTGAAACCAACCAATAGGACTAGAGCTACTGAAATCCTATTGGCTGTTCAAATCAGCCAATAAGATTTCATTAGCTCTCATCCTATTGGCTGATTTTAAAATATCAACCAATAGGAATGCAAGATACCCCAATAAATATGGGGTACCTTGCATTCATTAAATCTTCAGTGTGCGGCGGACGTTTGCATGAAAAGGAGCCTCCACGCCACAGAGGATCGCCTTCGTTGTGGATAAAGATAGAAGATGCTAGACCCGCCTGGAAGAAGACCTTCTTCACCGGACATCAGGAACCGTGAGTACCTATTTGGGGCTTAGTGTTAGTTTTTTTTGGGGGGGTTAAAAGAGCTGAATGCCCTTCTAAAGGGCAGTAAAAGAGCTGAATGCCCTTTTAAGTGCAGTAAAAAAAGTTGAATGCCCTTTTAAGGTCAATGCCAAATGCCCCTTTAGGGGCAATGGGTAGTGTAGGTTTTTTTATTGTTAGTTTTTTTTATTTTGGGTGATTTGGTGGGGCTTGGTTTATTTTTAATGTAAAAGAGCCTATTTCTTTAGGGCAATGCTCTACAAAAGGCCCTTTTAAGGGCTATTGGTAGTTTATTCTTAGATTAAGGGGTGTTTTTATTTTGTGGGGCTTTTTTTTATTTTCATAGGGATTAGGTTTAATTTTTTATTTTGGATAATGTGGTTTATTATTTTGTGTAATGTTAGACTATTTTCTTTCATTTTAGATTAGTTTAAACTTAGTTGTTTTCTTTATTTTTAAAGTAATGCTAGTTTTTTTATTAGAATTTAGGATTATTTTAATGTATGTAATATGGTTAATTTAGGGGGTGTTAGGTTAGGGGGCTTAGTGATTAGTTATTTGCATTGCGGGGTTTGGCGGTTTAATAGATTTATTAACTATTTATTTTTTTCTTAATGCTTATTGCGGGCAGTTATTTATTTATTTTTTAATACTTATTGCGGGTGGTTAGTTTTTTTTTTGTAATGCTCCGTTTGCCTTTGCTGCATCCTGGTGGATTCCGAAAATGGCAGGGTCTTTTGTAATTAGTAAGCCTTTAATGCAGCCCAGATCGTGATTTCATCAGTGGGTGGAGCTGGGCAGACATTTTAAAGTGGCTAGAAACAATATTTATTATAAAATAACTTTTACTGTTCCTGCTGCATGATATAGAAAAGGGTGCAGGGGGCTATTTGCAGCGTAATCTAAAGTAATACTTTAAGATGACTAACGTGTAGACTGTGACTTTAATTTGTTTATGTTTATTCTATTAATCGGCCATTTTCGGAATCCACCTGTTGAATTCTTTTGGCTGCGCATACAACCAACATTCTTTTGGCTGCCAACATTCCTTTGAGGATGCGTGCGCAACTGGCGACACCGACGGACGCGTTATGAACGCGATTAGAGTATAGATATATATTTTTTTTTTAACAGATAGCAGGTATAATGTTTTTATAGCGGTAGTTGCTGCGCAGGACCTTTTTGGGATTTAAACACATAGACCTGCATTGCCACTAGAAAAAAAAATGACATGCTCTAATATTGAGCAGCCAGACACATTTGTTTTGCAGCCATACATGCAACACTAGAATTAATTAAGTATTTCTTAACCCAGCATTTCTTGACTGACTACTAGATTTTAAAAGGGGTATGAAACCCAAAGATAACATTCCTGCAAAACTGATGCCATATAGTCCTCCAGACATGTGCATGCTCCAGAGCTTACGTCACTGCTATTCACCAGGAGAACGAAGACAATTTGATAAAAGTAAATTAGAAAGTTGCTTAAAAACGGCATGTTCTATCTGAATCATGAAATTCTGGGTTTCATGTCCCTTTAAGAATATCTAACAAGCCCTGAATCATAGACAATAGCTTCAATGCAGTTTTTTTTTTACTTTTACTCTTAAAGGGACTTTAGTCATCTTAAAGTGTTACCTTAGATTAAAGGGACATAAAACCCAAAATTTTTCTTTCATTGTCCAGATAGAGAATACTATTTTAAACAACATTCCAATTTACCTCTATTATCTAATTTGCTTCTTTCTTTAGATATCCTTTGTTGAAGAAATAGCAATGCACATGGGTCAGCCAATCACACGAGATATCTATGTGCAGCCACCAATCAGCAGCTACTGAGCCTATCTAGATATGCTTTTCAGGAAAGAATATCAAGAGAATTAAGCAAATTAGATAATAGAAGTAAATTAGAAAGTTGTTTTAAATTGTATTCTCTATCTGAATCATGAAATAAATTTTTGGGGTTTAATGTCCCTTTAAGCTGCAAATTGCCTCCTGCACCCCTTTCTATATCATGCAGCAGGAACTGTAAAAAAGTTATTTTAAAATGGTTTCTGGCTACTTTGAAATGGTTGCCAAGCTCCACCCACTGATGACATCACCATCTGGGCTGCATCTATACTCTCTATTGAATAGCATTGACAGTCTGTTGAATCCAACTATTGAGTCTTTTGTAATTAGTAAGCCTTTAATGCAGCCCAGATCGTGATTTCATCAGTGGGTGGAGCTGGGCAGACATTTTAAAGTGGCTAGAAACAATATTTATTATAAAATAACTTTTACTGTTCCTGTTGCATGATATAGAAAAGGGTGCAGGGGGCTATTTGCAGCTTAATCTAAAGTAATACTTTAAGATGACTAACTTTAATTTGTTTATGTTTATTCTATTACTCTGTATCACTAATATTGTTAACTGATACATTTCCTTTTGGTTTTCTCTGCTCATCTGGGTCTACTTGTTCTAAATTTTCTCCATACCTTGATTATATTCCAACTACAGTCTGTTCTTTTGAAATGAACTACTGGAGACAGTGTGGACATACCTTTTTGCTTCTTCCAACAAACTGAAACATGGTTGGCACAGCATCTGATCGCAGTCGAATAGTCTGACCTGTTCTATCGAAGCAAAACTCTTCAAAATGGTCTGAACACAGCACTGCTTTAGAGGATGGATAAAAGTGATCACGTCCCATATTCATCACCCATATCTTTAACAGATTTGGTTGTCTGTGAGGAAACCTAGAAACAATCGTTTTACAACATTAAAAGTATTATAGCTTTCTACAGTCATACAGTTGTCAAACCCACATACAGAGTGACTCAGGACTGACTTGACTGTTAAGAGGCAAACAAACCTTTTAGAATCAAAAAGGACAGAGGCTTACAGGGATACATTGTACTTAAAGTGACATAAAACTCAACATTTATTTCATGATTCAGCTAAAACATAAAATTGTAAACAACATTCTAATTTACTTCTATTTTCAAATTTTATTGTGATTCTTTGTTGGAAAGCAGGAAGGTAAGCTCAGGAGTGTGCACGTCTGCAGAACTATTTCCTGTCATGTTGTGTTCCAGACATGTGCACACTACCTAGATATCTCTTCAATAAAGAACAAAGCAAACTTGATAATAGAAAATTATAGAAAAATGTTGGGTTAAAAAAAAAAAAACTAGGCTATCATAGATAGCCTCTCTATCTCATGTTTATATGTGTGTATTAGGATGTATACAGAAAGTAAAATGTCTGGATGTTACCTACAGTACTACATAAGTCAAGAAAGTAGCTAAAATATTAGAAGTTAAACAACAACTGATTCATTAATCAGTATATATACACACAAATATATAATTTAGTTACATTTGTCAGTGTATTGTATACAACACTATAGAGAATCTTGACATTTTCATAATAAAAATAGTAAGAACAGTGTTATTCTCCCCAGTACCTATTTAATAGGCACACCAACAGGCTGATTTTACTGACCACCGATCTAAAAGTTAAGCCAATATTAAGCAAAAATTGTTTGTTGCACAAATTATCATTAAATCAATTTATGTTAAATTAGCAATTAATTTGTGCTTTGGAAAGCATAAAGTAACATTTGTAAGTAAAATTAAAAATTATAATATTGCAAAGTATTATATTGCCCCTATCCGTCTACTTCATAATGCCAACTGACTGATAAAATTTACTGTGAAGAACACTGAAGAATATTCACAAATTTGCTCAAGAGAATGTTATTGGTGCTATCTCCCAAACATTGGGTAGACAGCCTTACCGATGAAAAGATTTGCCACATCCACGAGTTTGCCGGCTTGTGCAATTGATAGCCGCACATGCGGGCATTGTAGGTTGCCTTAAGAAGAGCCTCCTGTAGCAGAAAGAAATTCAATAAAAATGTAGGCATTTATAAAAAGTAAAAAGTTAGAAATCTAGACAGCCAATGAGATAGAAAGAGGAAGAATGAGAACAGAGGCTCCAGGTACCAGTAGGAAATGTATTTAATAAATAGATATTGAATAGTTTCAAGTGTAATATATCTTTGATAAATGGATGTAATTCTGTCAAACACCTTTTTTAATTTTAGAAATTGACACCGGTCACATAAGCAAATCTAACAGACTGGTAATGTAGAGTACAGTACTAATTAAAAAAAAAAAAAAGGAATAGCTAGCAGTGCCTAAAATAAACTCATAAAAGCTCACTATTAAGGGTCAAATGTGCCTACTCAAAATTTACAAAGTGCAATATGTGAATAAATACATACTGCTCAACCAAATGTGAAACAAATAACAAAATCAAACTATATTGCCAATAGGCAGTGAGCAACAATGTTAGTTAATACTTCGTTGCTCATACAATGCATAACTATATAAATTATGTGATAACACAAATCCCAATCCCTATAGTTACTGAGTGATTGGGGGCTCAATAAAGTGAAATACCTCACTATTAAGGGTCACCTAACATACCCCGTATTAAATTAGCAGAAATAAATGTGGATAATAGGAGCGCCAAAAGGCTAAAATATGATAACAGGCAACTGGCAAAAGTATAAATTATTACATTTATTATGAATGACTTAAAGGACCATGATAACCAAATGTTGAAACACTTGAAAGTGATGCAGCATAGCTATAAAAAGCAGACTAAAAAATATCACCTGAACATCTCTATGTAAAAAAGAAAGATATTTTATCTCAAAATGTCCTAAGCATTCAAACCCCATTGCAAAGGACTTTAAGCAACAAATCAGTATGTCTGTCCCAGGACCGGAGTGAGCCTCATGCACACTCATGTTATTACCCTATTCAGTTTAAGGGAGTTTACTATGAAATCACATGAGAGTTAAAGGGACATGATACCCAAATGATGAAGCACTTGAAACTGATGCAGCATAGCTGTAAAAAGCTGACTAGAAAATATCACCTGAACATCTCTATGTAAAAAAGAAAGATATTTCACCTCAAAATGTCCTACGTATTCACACCCCATTGTAAAGGACTTTAAGCACACATCTTATTTCCCTATTCAGTTTGAGGAAGTTTACTATGAAATCTCATGAGATCACAGTAAGAGAGTTAATGACTTCAGCACTGCTGATGCTGATTGGCTGCTGTTCACTTCTTCCTTTTTTTTTTTTTTTATTTACTTGCAGCTGAGCAGTAACTGAAAAATTACTTTTTACACAGGACTCTGGTGAGCTGAGGAAATTGTGAGGTAAAAGATCTTCCTTTTACATAGAGATGCTCAGGTGATATTTTCCTGTCAGCTTTTTACAGTTACGCTGCATCACTTTCAAGTGATTTATCATATGAGTGTTATGTCCCTTTAAAAACAACAAATGTAATAAAAGCAAATCTCTAATGAGATAAATGAGGTGTATTAATAGTCCCAATGTCCAGTGAATACAAAGTCCAGATGATTGTGAGTGAAGGATTAACTGTTGTCCAGTGAATGAAAAATCCAGATGGTGGTGAATAAAAATAAAAATGTAAATCCTAAAGTTCAAGTTCTAAAAATGAATCTTCAATGTGACTCCTAAATGGATCTTAGAAACGATGTTAATGTATGGATTCCCAAAAGAAATATGATTATGAAAAAAGTGCACTATATAAACAAAAATAAAAAAAGAGAGATAGAAAAAAAATATATAAAAAATAAAAATGAAGAACAAAAAATAGTATCCTAGTATGTCAATTCCTTGTTGAAATGGTGTGGATCCGCTGTGAACGACCAGAAGGAAACTCGAGCCCCAGTCCACCCCATTTCAACAAGGAGTTGACACTAGGATACTATTTGTTCTTCATTTTCTATATATTTCTTTCTATCTATTTTGATCTTTATTTTTTATTTTTGTTTATATAGTGCACTTTTTTCATGATAATATTTTTTGGGAATCCATACATTAACATCGTTTCTAGGATCTATTTAGGAGTATGATGGCAGGGTAATCTCTACAGTACAGCAAAAAATAACTTTACAAGCTAACTGATTAACCCCTTCCCTGCTGGGAATATCAGATGGGTGGTGCAATTAGCGTCCTTTTAATTGCAAAGCCATGCGTGCCTGTCGTCTCTGAACAAAGTGGACCACAGAGAAGCTTTAACAACCACTTATCTTATGACTGCAGTAGTTGGGTGTAAATCATTTCAGTGAGAAACCCAGTTTGCGAAAAAAGTTAAAAGGGACAGTCTACACTAAAATTGTTATTGTTTAAAAAGGATTGATAATGCCTTTACTACCCATTCCCCAGCTTTGCACAACCAACATGGTTATAGAAATATACTTTATAACATTTAAACCTCTAAATTTCTGCCTGTTTCTAAGGCACTACAGACAGCCGCTTAACACATGCTATTAACAACAGGAGACTGCTAGTTCATGTGGGCCATAGAAATAACATTGTGCAAATGCCGTGGGGTTATTTAAGAGTCAGCACAACACAGCACTAATTGGCTAAAATGCAAGTCAACAGATAATAAATAAAAAGTAATGTGATCAGGGGGCTGTCAGAAGATGCTTAGATACAAGGTAATCACAGAGGTGAAAAGTATATTAATATAATGGTGTTGGTTATGCTAACTGGGGAATGGGTAATAAAGGGATTATCTATCTTCTAAAACAATAACAATTCTGGTGTAGACTGTCCCTTTAATTATTTTTTTTTATATGATTGTATTTGGTGGCCAAATAGTCCATCAAATATACCAAAATAGGCCTAGATCAATACATTGGGTTGTCTAATATAATTTTTTTTTTAAAAAGCCTAGATCAATACATTGGGTTGTTTATATATATATATATATATATATATATATATATATATATATATAAAATATCCATAAGTAGAAAAAAGGCATGTATAGAGCATACTGCTTTTTGTTTTATTCAAAATGTCTGTATCATGCATTTGAAAAAGGGGGTGCAATACCTCCGAAACGTTATGCGTTTTTAAACTTATTTATTAAAGGCTAAGTTTTACCTTTTTTTCAGCGAGTGCCTTTTTTCTACTTATGGATATTGGATGTTTTTTCCAAGTGCACCCTGGATGTTGTTACATTATATGGAGTGCCTATTCTAATTCAAAAGGAAACACCGACATCCATCTTTATAGGTAAAATCTTGAAACTTTATTCAGCAATGTTTAAAAGTAAAGACAGCACAGCAAAATGGACTTAGAGTCAGACGTGGGCGCAGCACACAGGCATACGCGTTTCGGAAAAGATTCCGTAGTCACAGCCTGACATGCTACCCCACACACCTGTTTAAAAACCCCATGGGCTAATACAATTGGTTATAACAGGAACTACTCCCATAGACTCTAACCAATAGGATACAAATATACAAACATAATAATAATTGGAATGCGTATAAATTGACACACTCATATAGTTAAATAGCAAACATAATCCAAATGTGAAAGTGCCAGAGGTATTAATGATATTGCAAAAGGGAGTAATGATATACCTACATACATTAGATGATAGCATTTAGTACAGAGATAAGAGGGAACATAGAGAACAAAGATAGTATAGTGTAAAATGATCACACTGATAAACATTTGGATTTCATTCTCAAAAATTCAAATGTGTGTATAAGGTGCATACTGCAGCATAAAATGTAAGGCAATCTCAGGCAATTCACTCCTTCAAGGCACGAGTTGCCATCCTAAGCATGTTCCATATGCCGTTGCCAAAGGAGAATATACTAGGTTGAGGAGGAATTGCACCAGTTTTCAACAGTTTAAACAAGAATCTGTTGATCTGGAAAAGATACTCCTAGAAAGGAAGTACCCGAAAGCTATAGTTAAAAGGGCTAAAGCTGCTGTTAGTACTATAGAAAGAAAGGATCTTTGGAAAATGAAAACGTCCAAAAATGATGATTTCAAAGGATTGACTTTTGTAACTAACCATAGTATTCAGTATCATGATATATGTAAGATTGTTCGTAAACACTTCCCTCTTCTCTCAGCGGATGATAAATTAGTGAATACAGTTAAGAATGGCCTCAGATGTTCCTATAGGAGAAGCCCAACATTAGGTAATCTGTTGGCCCCTACACTACTGAATAGCAAAACTGAAAGTCAATCATCTTGGCTAAGGCATACTGGCATGTTCAAGTGTGGTCGGCGCAAGTGCAAACCTTGTGAGTATGTTAATGTGACAAGGAACCTTTCTAGTATTGTCACTAACAAGGTGTATGACATTGGTGCCTGTATGAATTGTACCACGGAATATGCCATTTACCTTATCGAATGCTCTCATTGTAAGTTACAATATGTAGGTCTCACCTCAAGGGACCTAAACACCCGCATACGGGAACACTTGTCATCATTTAAAGTCAATAGGGCTAGTACTCCGATAGTACAACACTTTGGCACTTTTCATAATAACGATCTAAGATATTTTTCATGGTGTGCAATAGAAAAGATCTTTAGGCCCACCAGGGGTGGTGATATAGATACAATATTAGCAAGAAGGGAAGCATATTGGATCTTCACCCTAGAAAGCAGACTACCTAAAGGTCTGAACTCCAGATTTGATATTATTAATCACTGGGAATAATAACCTGCCAATATGAGTTCTGTACATAGTTCAGATGAATTTCCCTCTGTGCTCCAACCCCGATAGTAATATGACTAGTACTCAATTCATGATTACTAGTTATGCCTGTATATATATGTCTTTTTCTTTATCATCACTAATTACATCAAACATTCGATGTACACATTCAATGTGACACATATGTTAGTACTTTTACACTATATACATGGAGTTTTCTCTGATGCACTTACTTACATTTTATGCTGCAGTATGCACCTTATACACACAAATTTGAATTTTTGAGAATGAAATCCAAATGTTTATCAGTGTGATCATTTTACACTATACTATCTTTGTTCTCTATGTTCCCTCTTATCTCTGTACTAAATGCTATCATCTAATGTATGTAGGTATATCATTACTCCCTTTTGCAATATCATTAATACCTCTGGCACTTTCACATTTGGATTATGTTTGCTATTTAACTATATGAGTGTGTCAATTTATACGCATTCCAATTATTGTTATTTATATACTAGAAACATAAGTGCTGGTAACTTTGATAATGAAGTGTTAATTAGGATTATGTTTGTATATTTGTATCCTATTGGTTAGAGTCTATGGGGGTAGTTCCTGTTTTAACCAATTGTATTAGCCCATGGGGTTTTTAAACAGGTGTGTGGGGTAGCATGTCAGGCTGTGACTACGGAATCTTTTCCGAAACGCGTATGCCTGTGTGCTGCGCCCACGTCTGACTCTAAGTCCATTTTGCTGTGCTGTCTTTACTTTTAAACATTGCCGAATAAAGTTTCAAGATTTTACCTATAAAGATGGATGTCGGTGTTTCCTTTTTGAATTTGATTATTCCAGTCCTTGCCGACCCATCAGCTGATGCCTTAGTCTGGAGCGGATCCAAGTTCGCAGTACCTCCGGAAAAGAACTCCCGCTATTGGAGGAACACTAATGACGTATAGCCAACACCCACACACAAGCCGACGAGTACACGGAACACAGCGGAGGCCCTGTGAGCCGCTCAATTGAAGCCTGGATCTTCGGAAGCGGCACAGAGGCGGCTGCACATTAGGCAGCGACGCTGTCAAGTGGTTAACCGGACAGGCCTGAGTGGGGTGAGTTATCTAACTTTGCAAGTGCTATAAGAAATTTCACTCATTACCGGAGACTCTGCATTGGTCCTTATATTTACTTCAGCCCGGTGTGGCTGAGTTCTGTTGTTGGGTTTCTCTGTTTGATTTTGTGCCTATTCTAATGACACACACTATATATATATATATATATATATATATATATATATATATATATATATATATATATATATATATATATATATATATATATATATATATACATACATATATATATACACACACACACATACTAGTGAAGGGGTTAATTCTATGTTCAAACTCTTTATAAATGTAGTTTTTGTGTTTTTTAATTACGTCATTTTTGTATAGTATCAATTAGAGCACATTTATACATCAGCAATCAAATATTAAATACTTCAGAATCATAACATACAAAAAAAAAAAAAAAGGACAAACCTTTAATATTATTCTTTAATTTCTCCTATGTGAAGTCCAAAAATTATTCATATTTCCCTTTTTCAAGATCATACAAGTAGGGTTATATTCCAGCAAGCTATACGTCTACTTCACAACATGAATAGTTAATTGGCAGTTGTATTTATCTAGGAAAGATCAGAAATCCAATGTCAAAATATGAAAAACCAGAAGCTAGAATGTTTTTGAAACAGAAAAAGTGCAATTAAAAAAAAAAAAAATATATATATATATATATATGGTAATTTCTAAATATTGTGTACCTTTACTGTTTCTTTAATATCTTCCCTATATATGAAACCCACATTTTTTTTCTTTCATAGTTCAGATAGAGCATACAATTTTAAACAACTTTTCAATTTGTTATCAAATTTGCTTTGTTCTCTTTTTATCCTTTGTTGCAAAGAATACCTAGGTAGGCTCAGGTGTAGAAAAGCACTACTGGTAGCTAGCTGCTGATTGGTGGCTGCACATATAGGCCTCTGTCATTAGCTTACCTGATGTGCTCAGCTAGGTCCCAGTAGTGCATTGCTGCTCCTTCAACAAAAGGATACCAAAAGAACAAAGTGATTTTGATAATAGAAGTAAATTGGAAAAGACACTTACGTAAGTTAATCAGGACATAATTGTCTCCAAAAAAGGGGCTCAAACATTTGACAGGTAAATGCTTAAAGGAACACTGAACCCAATATTTTTCTTTTGTGATTCATATAGAGAGTGCAATTTTAAGCAACTTTCTAATTTACTCCGATTATCAATTTTTCTTCATTCTCTTGCTATCTTTATTTTAAAAAGAAGGCACCTAAGCTTTTTTTTTTGGTTCAGAACTGTGGACAACATTTTTTTAATGGTGGATGAATTTATCCACCAATCAGCAAGAACAACCCAGGTTGTTCACCAAAAATGGGCCGGCATCTAAGCTTACATTGTTGCATTTCAAATAAAAATACCAAGAGAATGAAGAAAATTTTATAATAGGAGTAAATTCGAAAGTTGCTTAAAATTGCATGCTCTATCTGAATTGTGAATGAAAAATGTTGAGTTCAGTGCCCCTTTAAAGTGATGGTATATCCTAGCATTTGTGAAACGCTAGGATTTACCTTTGGAACAAATAAAGGGGACTTTCAGTCATGAAGTATAAAATACTTTATGCTGAAAGTTCCTTTATTTGTTTGAAGCGTTCCCCGCACTGAGCACCTCAAGCAGCCCGCAGCAGAACACTATTTTGCTGAGAGGTGACGTTTCCACTTCTTAGCAAATAGCCATGCGTCCTAGCTGGTGCCAAGCCAGATAGCTAGCACACTATTGGCTATGAGGTGGAAACATCACCTCTCAGAAAAATAGCATTCTGCCGTGGGCTGCCTGAGGCGCTCAGCACGGCAAACGCTTCAAACAAAGGAACTTTCAGCATGAAGTATTTTATACTTCATGACTGAAAGTCCCCTTTATTTGCTCCAATGGTAAATCCTAGTGTTTCACAAACTCTAGGATTTACCACCACTTATGGAACATGCACACGTTCAGAAGTATTTTACAGCAAAAGCTGCTAAATAAATAATGAATGTATATTATTACATTGCTGTTTTACCTCACAGAGAGAGTAAAAGTTGAATTCAATATCAATTTAAAAGAAAAGAGCACATATCTGTCAAAGCATTCCCTTCTTAGTGCTTGGAAACACAGAAGGCACAGCTGCTCCCAGCACTTTCCACTGCCCACAAAAAGAGTGCTCCTGTGAATACAGCTGTATCAGCCCAGGACTGGCTGGGTGTGTAGCTGCACTCAATCTGGAAACAATACAGTCTTATTCACATGATGAGCATACTTTTTGTGTGTAATGAAATGTACCAGAGGCTTTGACTTTGGATATTATAAACAATGTGAAGACAATGTTTAACAGGTGTCTCTTTCTTAATTGACTTACATGTCAATTGTTTAATAAGCTCATTTTATTATAGGGACTTTATTCAATAGAAAAGTGAGTTCTGATCAAGCGAACAAGAAGTCAACTTGAGCTTTTTGAATTTCTCAACAAAAGCTATGTATCAATCTCTATAGTGGTAAAGAACTATATGCTTAAAAGGCAATTTCTTTTATGTTATATATACTACATAAATTATATTATAAAATGAAATGTTGTCAAGATAACATCTTGTATGTTTGTATATAATAAACATGTACTTTATAGATAAGTGACGATTGCTACAAAGTATTTCATACAGATATTTAAATACACTGTTATACTACACTTATTGAATATGTTCCTTCTGTGAATGTACCGAGTTCTTATACGTACCTATTCAATCTATTCTGAAACTTTACCCAACCCTTTCTCTTTTTCTGTGCATGGGATGCTGTTGCTGATGATACAGAGTCCAATATTTAGGACTCCAATAACAACGTCAGGGTGTACCAAAATGGCTGCCACGATCAAGAAGCTGGGATAGAGGAGGAGGAGGTTATGCATTTGTCGTCACTCACCGTGTGGTTACGTATAAAGAAATGTGTTCATTTTTTTCTTCACAAAGCTTTATTCCGCTCGAATAATTGAACAAACACGATTCGTCAGGTAACCATGAATGACGTCAACGGGCCTTAAGTAAAAACGAGGCTATTGCAGCGGTGAGTAGCTGGGTGAATGTGCGGTGTGTGATAACTAAGCCTGTATTAGATTGCATGGGAAACTGCTTTTTATGCAGTGGCATACTGTGATACCCTTACAGTAGAGATACTTTGGCATGCAAAATAAAATATGCAGGAATGCAGTCACATGTTACTTTTATATAGAATGCACATTTCAGTTTAAATGGAGGTAAATTGGATCAAGTGCGAATACTGTGTAGATCGGGGGTCAACACATTTTATCAAAACCAGTTCATACAGTCATCATGGCAGTTTTCTAAAGGAGAGAAATATTTTATTTATAAATTAATGCAGATCAACAAATATGCAGAAATATTTAGAAACTATAGCTAACTACTTTTGACTTTTTTTAACCTTTAATAATGCTGATAAAAAGTAATATATTTTGGAATATAAGTATAAAGGTGACATTCAAATTAACCCCTTTACTACCGAGAATTTCAGGGTAAAATTTGCTTAAAGTACCGGATAATTTTTTTAAAACATTTTTTTTGCTATCACACTGTTTAAACTGAAATAGAACCTTTGTTTTTATTTTATCCCCTTAGTTCAGATGGATTTGTCAGTGATATTTTCATCACCATCTTAGCTAATGGCAAATATTCTACGTTTTTATAATGCAGGTGTCCCTCCTTACACTCCCACCTTCCTGTTCCTCTTTCTGACCACCACCATGGCCTGTCTGCATTAACAATTTATGATTGTTTTGTTAAAAAATGTTTTATATACATTTTAGATATTTTTATGTAGTGTAGGGTTCCCCACCACCCCCTCCAAGCGATTACTGTAGGGTCCCTCCTCCAAACATTAATTAACTGAAATGTTGTGCCCCATCTCTCCCTCCCTCTCCCTTGCCTAACACTTTTGCCTTAGTGTAATTAACCTTGTCACTTACTCCCTCCTCCATGGATCACCCGATTCCCTCCCACTGCTCTCACTCGGCACCAATGAGTGACACAGTGACTCTATGTAATGATCAGTGATCTGGCTTTATATGTTAAGGGAGCACATTCAATCTGCTCCCTTGCCAAATGAAGGTAGATGCCTTCTGCCCCCTGGTTGCAGCTCCCACAGTCTATGCTGACAGCGGGGACCACAATATGCGCCTCTATGTTGGATGTAGGTACTGTGTCAACATAGTATGCTGAGCAAAGTCTTGTGTGACATAGTACCTACGTCTAATTGGAGCAAGGGGTTAATATATTTTAATTTTGAAAATAATTTGTATTAGCAAAACTGTAATAAAAGTTATGACTGTTCCAATGATAGCTTTTACTGTGTAATGAGTATATGCCCTGTGCACTCTCATTCATACACTGATGCCATGTATTTGTTAGTGATGATCACCGAAGCAGTATATGCCGTCTAAGAAGATGTCCTTTTGATTGAAGGTGCATGGGTATATGTTCATATGCTCAGTAGAAGCTGTCACTGGAAGAGTGAACATTTTTACTACTCTTTTTTGTTAATAGATGTGTATTACAAAAAAAGCTTCTTACTAAACCTAGAGTGCACTCATACATTTAAGTAGCGTTTAAAAAGGGATAAATCGTAACACTAAGTAATACAATATTTGAATTTATTGAGACAATATTAAAACAAAACAATAAAAACTTTTAAAATACATATGGATCTATATAAAGATACAAACAAGTGATATCTCAAAAGTAGTACCAAAGCGAAAATCCCAAAAATATAGAGATGGAGTCCTAAAAGTGTCCCAATGTAATATGTGTTTCAAATGACCAAAAATAGGATATATCCAAGAGAATTATTTGAAAAGCAAAAATAATTCAAAAATTAAAAATATATATATTTAGTGTTTGCATATGTGATAGGTATAATCAAAAGAAGTGGTAATCAAAAATCACCTAAATAAGAGAAATATAATAGTGCCAAACCATATAATAAATACAAAATGCCGCAAAAGAGCCAAAATCTGCTCTGAGATGTGATTTCCGTTTTGAATTGGCCATTAAAATAGGTGTTTATACTATTTAAAGTATATGGAGTGTGACTGTTAACATTCTTTAAAAAACGCGCATTTCTGGGTGAAAACGCGTAGATGGTAACTCCTATGATACACTTCTTGGTGAGCAGATTTTAATGATTTATATATATATATATATATATATACTGTGTGTGTGTGTATATATATATATATATATATATATAATACTGTGTATGTGTGTGTGTATATGTATGTATGTGTGTGTGTGTGTATATATATATATATATATATATATATATATATATATATATATATGACCCTGGGGATAGTCTCCCTAAGGGTGATGGGAGAAACCAGACGTGGACTCCTTGCCCAATGTGCTTAGAGGGATATGGCTGCACCTCACTGACGAGGCCCAAAGGAGGCCGAAACTATCGTCTGGGGTTGTCATGTTCCTTGTTCAGAGGAGAATTGCCTGGTATTTCGGGGCTGGACTGACCATGTCGGCGGGATCAGACTGATATACTACAGGAAAGTTTTCCTCTGTGAAAAGCACAATTGGGCAGAAAGAAGCTACTACCAGGTGGCAACCGGGCCATAGAACAAGCTATTGATGCTGCTGTTTGTTCCTGGCAGACTGCTTCTCATTCTGTTTTGCATATATATATATATATATATATATATATATATATATATATATATATATATATATATATATACATATACACACACTGTGTATGTGTGTGTATATGTGTGTGTGCGTGAATATGTGTGTGTGTGTATATATATATATATATATATATATATATATATATATATATATATACACACAAATAGCCCTCAGTTTATGCCGGGGTTAAGTTCCAGGAGGAATGGTTGTAAATTGGAACCGTTGGTAATTGAAACCCAGTTTATAATGTAAGTCAATGGGAAGTGAGTGAGTTAGGTTCCAGTGCCCTCTCAAAATTGTCATAAGTAACACCTACTACATTATTTTTAAAGGTTTAAAATGAAGACTTGAAATGCTAAACAGCATTATAAACCTAATAATATAGACTGTATCATCATCAAACTAAGTTTAATGAACAAAAACATTTGCTAAACATCACCTAATAAAATAATTACACAACAGATTGCATCATCATCAAACTAAGTTTAATGAACAAAAACGTTTTTTACTTGCATTTTTCTGCAAACAGTTCTCTGCATTGTTAACATGTTATATAATATTGGGTCTGCACCTATTCTATGCATTTCAATCTGCAGTGATTAATAGGCAGTTAGGCACCCTCACCTCAAGCAGCTGGACAGGAAAGTAAGTGGCTGCAAAATCTTGCTCAATAGATCTGGTCTGTCTGGCTGTTAAACTTGCTTAAAGGGACACTGTACCCAAATTTTTTCTTTCATGATTCAGATAGAGCATGCAATTTTAAGCAACTTTCTAATTTACTCCTATTATTAAATTTTCTTCATTCTCTTGGTATCTTTATTTGAAAAGCAGGAATTAAAGTTTAGATGCTGGCCAATTTTTGGTGAACAACCTGGGTTGTCCTTGCTGATTGGACAGCACCAATAAGCAAGTGCTGTCCATGGTTCTGAACCACAAATTGGCTGGCTCCTTAGCTTAGATGCCTTCTTTTTCAAATAAAGAAAGCAAGAGAACGAAGAAAAATTGATAATAGGAGTAAATTAGAAAGTTGCTTAAAATTGAATGCCCTATATTAATCACAAAAGAAAAAATTTGGGTTCAGTGTCGCTTTAACTTTGCTGAAACACAAGTGGACAGCTCCACCTACTGGCTATTCTAATTAGTGCGCTGCTTTTCAATGCATTTCAATAGCAGTCCCATGACTGAAAAAAAAAGTTGTTATTCTGAAACGCCGCAAATTTAATCGGCATAAACCGAGGGCCACCTGTATGTGTGTGTGTATATATATATAAATTAGAAACTGTTAAAAGAGGTAAAAAGTCTGAAAATAAAACTTACAAGGAAATACTACATGACATAGAAACAGATTTTGACAACAGATAAAAGCTATAGGCCTAGCTAGTCTGCCCAATATTTTCTAAAACTATAAACTTATCTAGTTGGTAGGACAGCCTTATGCCTTATCCCAGGCAATCTTATGTTTAAATTTTGTTTTTAGTACAACACATAAAGTCATTCATTACAAACAAACATAAGTAATAGAATAAACAGAGCCTTACAGATATTATTGTCAACAATTCTTTAAAAAGAGTATCATGACTTAAGGATGACAAATCCTTCCTTCAAGTCCCGTTGAGAGTCATTTGTAAGTAATGTCCAGAGACTGTCTGGCTCTAGTATTGATCTCCATGTTTTGAACATAATTAGTGTCGAGATCATAGGAATCCACATGGGAGAGAATTACTTTTTGAAATTGAACAATAAGGGGTGGGGGAAACCAGATTATTAAATAACAACTATAAAATAAACCTAAATGAAAAAAATTGGATGCCAAAGACTGAGTTGAATTTATTAATCAATAGAAAGATTACCATGGGAGCTCCCAATCAATGCTTGGGTCAGTAAGTGCTGTATACTATCTATCTATTATCTGCAAGTCTATCTAGAATAGTTTGAACCGTTCCTGAGATTACAATAAAACCACACTTCATTGTTGGCTTCTTTTGTACCCAATGACCAGGCCGCTGATTGTATGTATGTGTTGGATTTTATTTTTTATTTCAATCCATGAAGGGGTGCCTACCTTCCAATATTTTGCTATGCATGATCTTGTTACGGTACATAATATTTTGATAAAAGTGTTACTGGGTCTGTTGAATTCCCGAATACGTTTGTGGAGTAGTGCTTGTGTAATAGTGAGTTGTAAATGCCCATCTAGTAAGTAGCTAAGCATGGAAGAGAGTGATCTCCAAATTGTTTGAACTTCCCCACATTCCCACCACATATGTTTGTAGGTATCTATCACATTACATCCACTATAACACAATCTAGATTTATTTTGAGTCCTATGTGAAGTTCTTAAAGGGGTCAGGTACCATCTAAATATTGTTTTTAGAGAATTCTCTTTTAGGTCTGCGCTCATCAGGCCCCTAGTGGCCGAGTTGAAAGTGTTATTCCATGTTTCTTTGTCTATGGAAAACTCTAAATCTGTTTCCCACTTGAGCATTATTGAGTTCTTGGATGTTTCTCCTAAATTTTGTATGTCTACATATAATCTGGTTATAGTGTGTTTTGGTCTTGGTTGTGAAGAGCAAATGCTTTCTAATATGGTTTTAGTTTTACTAGAAATTGTCTTGAGGAACTTATTTAGGGAAGAGGACAACTGAAGGTGTAAATACCAGTGTACTTTAATAGGGGATAATTTTTCCTGGATTTGAGAAAATGTAATTATTTTATTTTGTATTAGAAGATCTGCTACCCGATACAGGCCTTATTTTCTCATTTGCCTATATCTTTACGATAATCCTCCATCAATAAGTATCTAATTGGCATTAAAATAGATTTGGCTGGCCACAATCCCCTCTTCAATGCAAATTCGGACCAAACGTAACTTGTGACTTCGGTCACAGGAGATTTATAAATCCCTAATTGTCGGATTAAGGGTTTGTTATCCCAAAGATTTGCGTCGGGAGTATCCCAACCACCCATATCTGCCTTTAATTTTATACATATGGCTTCCTTTTCTGATCTACAGATTAAACCGTCTTGAGCTAGTCTAGCAGTTCTGTAGTAATAAATTAAATTAGGTCCTCCCAGTCCTCCCAAATTCTTATGTTTCGTCATAATGATATTAGATATTCTAGCTGCTTCTTTTACCTCTAATACATGCTAATATTTCTGATTGTATGGCTGCTAGTTCAGGCTATATAATTTTGATTGGAAGAGCCCTGAAAAGATACAATAAACAGGGTAGTATATTCATCTTAACCGCGGACATCCGCCCCAGCCAAGAAAAATTGCAATTTCTCCACTTTTGAAGATCTTTTCTAATGGACTTGTAAAGTGGAGTGTAGTTGAGTTTGTATAGTTGCTGGACCTGGGTTGTAAGATGTACACCTAAATATTTTAGAGATTGTTTACTTTGTTGTTACTCAAAATTAATTTCTAATAACTTCCTTGTTGGAGGGGGTATTTCTATGGGTAACATGTCACACTTATCTAGATTAACTCGGTAGCCTGAAATTTTAGAAAATATATTTAACACGTTGTATAAGTTAGGAAGGGACAAGAGCGGTTTGGTAATAGTGAGTAAAATATTGTCCCTGAAAAGAGTCAGTTTATATTCAAAGTCTTTTCTCTTAACACCTGATATATTTATGTTGGATCTAATTCTAGCCGCTAGGGGTTCAATACAAAGATGGGGCAATGGGCAGCCCTGTCTTGTGCCGTTTAAAATTGGGAATGATTTAGATTTATATCTGGCTGAAGATACCTGTGCAATTGGGGAAGCAAAGATCGCTCTTAAGGCATTTATAAAAGGGCCTTCAAAATTCATGTGAGTCAGAGTCATCAGCATGTAACGCCAGTCTACCCTATCAAACGCCTTCTTTGCGTCCAATGAAAGGAGCAGAGAAGGCGTTTTTGACTTACTCCATATGGACCAGGCCAGGTAAGAATATGTTTAAGTCTGTTGGCTAGAATTTTAGTAAATTTGTTTGTCTTGATTGATGAGGGAAATTGGGCGATAATTGGAACATTTAGGGGTCTTTGCCTGGCTTGGGTATAACTACAATTTTGGCCTGCAGCAATTCAGAGGGGATCGGGTGTCCCTCCATGATATAATTGCAAAATTTGGTTAAGTGAGGTATGAGATTATTTCTAAATAGTTTACAGTATTTGCCAGGAAAGCCATCCGGACCAGCTGCCTTTCCTGCTTTAAGAGCCTTAATAGTGAGTATGACTTCTAATTTTGTTATGGGGGCATTCAGCATTTTTTTTATCTTCCTCTGATAAAATCTCCAAAGGGTAGGCCTCTAAAAAATCCCTTATGGATTTCTCCACTTCAGGAGTGTGATTAACTTTTTGTCCATTATATAATTCCCTATAGTGGTCTGCGAAAGTGTCTACTATTGGTTGGGGGTGAGAAATTAACGATTTGTCTGCTTTTTCAATAAGTGAGATATTTGCGTTTTTTTAGCGTTCTCTAATTTTGTGGGCCAGAAATTTGTCTGGTTTATTAGCATAAATGAAGTATTGAGATTTTAGTTTTGTTATGGCCCTACTCGATCCCAGGCAATCTTAAAGGGACAGAAAACCCCAAAATTTTCTTTCATGATTTGGATAGAACATACAATTTTAAACAACTATACAAGGAACAGCATTGCACTATCTGCAGCTAGCTGAACACATCTAGTTAGCCAATCACAGCAAATAAATTGTGCAGGCACCAATCAGAAACTAGTTAGGATATGTGCATGTTCTTTTTTCAACAAGGGATACCAAGAGAACGAAGCACATTTGAAAATAGAAGTGAATTTAAAGTGTCTTAAAATTACATGCTCTATCTAAATCATGCAATTTTAATTTTGACTTTCCTATCCTTTTAAAGTCCCCCACAGTGTGTGTTTTGTGGAAATGTATTCAATGAATCAATCACCCTTTCTGTTAAGACATGCTTCCTCAAATTACTTCTGAATCTACTACCCTTCAGCTTGAGATCATGACCCCTTGTTCTTGAATTTTTCTTTTTTATGAAGAATACACAGAGCCTCAGCTTTACTAATCCCCTATATATACTTGAAAGTTGCTATCATATCACCTCTTTCCCTTCTCTCCTCTAAGCTATCCATATTTAGGTTATTGAGACACTCCTGGTATGTTTTATTTAATACTAGTGTTAAAGCCCATGTACACGGCCAAAATGGTTAAGGAAAGAAATATACCTATCCCTCTATCTCTATTCATATATCCCCCTATCCATCTATCCCTCTATCTCTATTCCTCTATTCATCTATCCCTATCCCTCTATCGCTATCCCTCTATTCATCTATCCCTCTATCTCTATCCCTCTATCTCTATCCCTCTATTCATCTATCCCTCTATCCCTATCCCTCTATTCATCTATCCCTATCCCTCTTTCCATCTATTCCTCTATCCCTATCCCTCTATTCATCTATCCCTATCCCTCTATTCATCTATCCCTATCCATCTATCTCTATCCCTCTATCTCTATCCCTATATCTCTTTATTATTCTGCAGTGTAGGATCCCCTAGCCCTCCAACCTCCCTGATCCCCCCTCAAACAGCTGTCTAACCCTCCCCGCTCTAACTATTGCCGCCATCTTAGGTACTGGCAGCTGTTTGCCAGTACCTATAAACCCCTTTTTTTTTGTAGTGTAGTGGTCCCACCACCTCCTCCACATCGCACCCCAAACTCCTTTTGTGGAGTGTAGCTGCCCCATCCCTCCCTGTTCCTTTAAAATGTTTATTTCTGTAGCGTATGGCCCTTCTCTTCCCTCCCACCTCCGCTGCTGAGCCACCCACCTGCATCCAGTCCACACCTCCCGCCGGCATCTCCCTTCATATGGAGGCTGAGCACCAATTGCACTCCGGCTCCATATGAGGCAGATGCCTGGAGCTTCAGGAGCTCCAGCTCTCGGCTGTAACATAATAGCTGAGAGTGCTGGAGATTCCTGAAGCTATCTCACGCTGCGGTTAAAGGCCAGGTATGTTTGTCCATGCGCAGTCTCTACTGCGCATGACAACTTCGGACAAGCATACTTGGCCTTTTATAATATAGGATGTATAGCTTAGAGGAGAGATGGGAGAGAAGTGATATGATATAAACTTTTATGCACATTAAGAAAAAAAAATATATTGTGAGCGTAGCGTGATTGAAGTATTGGTTTAGCATTGCTATTTTGTGCAGTTTCAAATATAATTATGGTAACATCTGTGGTCAGTATTTATGACTTTTCACCTTTTACATTTAGGCACTTGTTAATGTTGCATTTTGAAGAAATACAGGATGGATCCTATGTCTCCCGAAGGCCATAGTTGGTCAATTCTTCAAAAATTAAATGAACAGAAGTCTATGGGTCTTTTCTGTGATGTTTCTCTAATGGTAGAAGGCAAAATATTTCTTGCCCACAAAAATGTCCTGTCTGCTTGCAGTGAATATTTCTATGCAGCTTTAAGCAGGAACGAGCAACAACAGTTTCTTGTACTTGACAATGTTTGTTTGGAGGGCTTCAGCCATCTGCTGGACTTTATATACTCCTACAAAATTCCTACCTGTCATGTCCAAGATTTTATGCAAGCTGCACAAATGCTACAGGTCAACCTCCCACTCACTGTTCAAGTGGTCAGTGTGTCCAGCAGTCCTCCAAGGAATTCCCCAAAAGAAGAAATTTGCATCCCAGATGAAGATTACAATGTAGATGATAGTGTGTCAGAGATAAGGGAGGTTGAGGCACAACAGTTAAGAAGAAGCAAGGATGACAACATTCAAAGTGCTGGAAACTCCATCTACAATGAGGAAAGAAGGCGTTTTGAGCCGGTGGCCCATCTGAGTGACAAACCCAAAATGCATAAAAGACCTTCATTTTATAAAGAGTCATTTGTTTTTAGGAATCCAAATTTCTTTGTAAGCAAACCTGTTGCTACAGCTGGACGGATAGTCAGAGGTACTTCTGGGGATGAACCTCGGGGAGGTTCTTTTCTTGGCCCAGGTTTTTCCAGACAGATGCCTATTACAATACATAATGATGTCTCTTCAGAAGAAGCAGATGATGAGGGTACTGAAGTGTGCATAAACTTATGTGATGAACCAGACACACCTGATAGTTTGGAACCTTTGGCTATTAATGAATTGAGGATGCAAAATGAGTCTGTGAATCCTACCATTTATTCTACAATAGTTGGGTTACAAAACAGAGGAGAAGTGGTGAGAGTAGGAGGAGATGAAAACCATGCTGATGTTCATAAATGTGACAGATGTGAGCTACTGTTGACTTATTCAGAATATCTTAATCATCAAGATGACCCTGGAGTGAACATCTTTCAGTGTAACTTCTGTGAAAAACAGTTTAACTACAGGTGAGAGACCTATGATTATTGATAATTTTGGTGGAGCTGGAGCTATGAAGGATAGTACCAAAGGATTCTGGGATATAATCAGGTGCGTACTGGCTGATAACTTTCTTTGTTGGCTAGAACATAAAGCATATAAACATTTAATATTAAAAAATGATATATTGAAAACTCGCATACATGGTTGTGCTAGCCTTACAAGAGCAGCATCAAAAGATTAGGGTTCTTGATACTTGAGGCCAACAAAATAATTAAGTCTGTACGTATCTGCTTTATAAGCCAGTAAACAAACTATCATCTGGGATTAATTGTGCACAATATCATTATTTTCATATTCTGTTTACAGTTTTGACGTAACTTTTTTCACGAAAACAAATTACAGAACTACTAAAAAAACACTGTGCATGGTTGGAAGAAAGTGTTATTAATAGAGTAAGGGAATAGTTTTCTAGTGCCAAATTAGCTTTATCTTTATGGTATTCTTTGTTGAAGAGCATACCTAGGTAGGTAGTGTGCACATGTCTGAAACACTGCATGTTAGTAAATACTGCTGCTACCTAATGCTCTTGCAAATGTATAATATTGTTGTAAAACTGCTGCCATATATTGCTCCAGGCACGTGCATGCTCCTAAACCTATCTATCTGCTTTTCAACAAAAAATACAAAGAGTACAAAGTTAAATAATGTTTGCTTCCTGTACACTGTATTTAAAAGGACACTGAACCCAATTTTTTTCTTTTGTGATTCAGATAAAGCATTCAATTTTAAGCAACTTTCTAATTGACTCTTATAATCAAATTGTCTTCATTCTCTTGGTATCTTTATTTGAAATGCAAAAATGTAAGTTTAAATGCCGACCCATTTTTGGTGAACAAACTGGGTTCTTGCTGATTGGTGGATAAATTCACCCATCAATAAACAAGTGCTTTCCATGGTTCTGAACCAAAAATAGCTTAGATACCTTCATTTTCAAATAAAGAAAGCAAGAGAACAAAGAAAAATTGATAATAGGTGTAAATTAGAAAGTTGCTTAAAATTGCATCTCTATCTGAAAAAATGGGTTCAGTGTCCCTTTAAGTGAATGTAAAGTTTCATGAATGAGTGCCCGGTTTTTAAAAATACTATTAAAAACAGGGGCACTTTCCTTCATTAAACTTTACAATGCAGCGTTTTTAAAAAAAATATTTACCTTTATCTTTAGCAAACACAGACTGCAATCCTCCGCCCGCAGCTCCTCTGTACTTACTTCAGCAATGATAAAACTGGCTTCCTCAAATCATGGCGTGCACCCCAGAGTGTCCATCTCGTGAGGCCACGCCCTAATTGGAAGAAGCCGATTTCGTATTTTAAGTGCTAAGTACAGAGGAGCTGCGGGCAGAGGATCGCGGTCTGTATTTGCTAAAGAAAAAGATGAGTATTTTTTTTCAAAAAACACTGCAATGTAAAGCTTAAAGGGACTGTAAACTAACTTATAATGTTTAAGTACAACATGATAATTTATTATACTTATGCAGAGAAAAAGCGCAGTGGAAGCGTTTAAAACATTTATAATAATTATTGCCAACATAGCCTTTTCTGGCCGCCTATCTAAAAAACCTTTTTTTCCAATAGTTCCGTCAGACAGCCAGCATCCAACTGCCGTTCGAACGTCCGTCTTCTTTTTTCCTCAGAGCGCGCGTTCCCTCTTGACTTGCGCATGCGCACTTCAATACAGAGTTCATTATACACAGAATCGCAATGCTTCCTAGTGCATTGCGATTCTGTGTTTCTGATAGAGCGGTCAGTATTTGCGCATGCGCGAAGTAAGACAGAATGCGCGCTCCGGGTATAGAGATGGGAGGAGGAAGTCTATTAGGTGACGTAACTGCCCTGCAGCACTGACTTTGATATAGATTTTACTCAGGCTGCATGGGCGGACAGAGGAGGTAAAAAAACAAAAAAAAAAATATTGTGTTTTAATCGCTTCCGTTGCGCTTACACTCTGCAAACTATAATGATTATATTGAGATGATAAAAATAAATAAATATAGTGCTTAATAATTAAGAAAGTTTACAGTCCCTTTAATGAATGAAAGTGCCCGTTTTTAATAGTATTTTTAAAAACCGGGCACTCATTCATTAAAATTTAAATTCACTTTAAAGGAACAGTCTACACTAGAATTTATATTGTTTTAAAAGATAGATAATCCCTTTATTACCCATTCCCTAATTTTGCATAACCAACACAGTTATATTAATACTTTTTTACCCTTTGATTACCTTGCATCTAAGCCTCTGCAAACTGCCCCCTTATTTCAGTTCTTTTGACAGACTTGCATTTTAGCCAATCAGTGCTGACTCTCAGGTAACTCCACGTGTGTGAGCACAGTGTTATCTATATGACACAAATGAACTAACACCCTCTAGTAGTGAAAAACTGTTAAAATGCTTTCAGATAAGAGGCCGTCTTCAAGGTCTAAGAAATTAGCATATGAACCTCCTAGGTTTAGCTTTCAACTATGAATACCAAGAGAACAAAGCAAAATTGGTGATAAAAGTAAATTGGAAAGTTGTTTAAAATTACATGCCCTATCTGAATTGTGAAAGTTTATTTTAGACTAGACTGTCCCTTTAATGTATTATTTAATCATTTATTTTATGCTAGCATTGGTCTTGCAATTTCTACCACCCCTACAAATATGTGTGTGTGTTTATATTTTGATGGTTTCAGCTGCCAACTTTCCCTGCACCTCTCAAGTCACCATGACAAGAAGTTTTACCCGTGTGACAAATGTGGAAAGGAACTAAGTACCCTAAAAAAGTTGCATGATCATTTAGCTTACCACTCGGATGCAAGACCCCACAAATGCCCCCTTTGTGACAAGGCATATAAGGTGAAAAGTAAGTATATTTTTATCCTACCTCCCTACCTTAGCAATACATCATTTGAGAAATGGAACCACAGTTTTTTTGTTTGTTTTATCATTTTTAGGACTTGTTTTCTAAAGGCTCTTGAAATGTTGGTTCCAGATCTAGTCTGTATCTCAGAATATGTTAAATATTTTAATTAGAATATATAAAGGAGAAGATGTCTAAAGTGTCTTAATGTTTTGAACTATATAGAAATGTATAAAATGTAACCACAGCTGGTTAACTTGTTTTTTTTCTAATTAAAATCTTATTCACCTAAATGCATAATATATGTTTATATGATAAATTGACCAGAGGTTTTATTTATGCAAGCTACACCAACATGAGTTTTCAAAATGACTATAAAAAAATGACTTTAAAATAACCATTAAATTCAAAATTGAATGTTCATGGGGGGCGGAGCTGACTGCTGAAGCAGATAGACGTGCATTGAGGGATCTCCTGGTCTTAACACAGATATTATGGATATTTCTCTAAATTCTTAAAACATTTGTAAACTATACTCTGAATCCCTATTTGAAACTCTCCCTGTCAAGAAGTTTGGTGACTTTGGAAGCACTCACTTGGTCCGTTTCTGTCCTATGTTCTCCAGCAACACCACGACGCCGGCAAGAAAATATGTCTGCATGAAAGCTGTAGCGGCCTGGTTAAGGTGACCGCCTGCTTTGAGGTTAAGGATGCCGTGTAACTTTCCCTCCACCCCAACTGTTGGGGAGAAGCCAATAGAGCAACGATTATTCCCCTCTACACCAACACTACTAAGAGTCGCTAACTACAATTTGTGCTATAATGGAGGAGCTTTGCAACACTGTAAATGCCACACTGCAGGTCTTTAAGAGAGAACTCTCTAACCTGATTGCTGATCAGTTCTACCCTCAGCACACTGACGACACAAACAGTGAATTACGGGAGACTGTAGGGGCAAATACGGCCCTTACTGTTGATGAAAGCAACATCAGAGGGCATAAGGGATCCCATGTGGCTACCCAGCTATTGCAGGAAACAATATCTAAGCCCAAACAGGAGATCAGAATGCTGATTGATCCCCGAATTGCATTGCGGACACCCGACTTACTTACAAAGATTGATGTCTTGGGGCGATCTGGTGGTAGAAGAGATTGGATCCACCAGTTGGATGAGCATTGGAAATGCGACGGCGTGGTGTGTTGGATGGATGCGCCTGGGGGTGCGGCCGGCTCCGGGATGCACCGCTTTTGTGCTTCTCGACACTTGACGACAGTATATTGGACGCTGTTGCTTTGTGAACCTACTGCCTCTGCTATCCCTAGCCTGGACGATATCCTGCTGTCTTTGAGATCTGTAACTAGGGCTCAACCTCACAGACCGAAAGATGGTAAAGTTGGCCAAATTTTTGCAAATGGGATGCCTGGAACTGTGATTAACCCATCTCATAAAATGGGCATTGGTTGACATATAAGGACCCTCTTATCTTAGAAGCAAGGTCCTGCTTTTTCCTCTCCATAAGATGACCTTAATGGGATACTGAACCCACATTTTTTCTTTCGTGATTCAGATAGAGCATGTCATTTTAAGCAACTTTCTAATGTACTCTTATTATCAATTTTTCTTCATTCTCTTGCTATATTTATTTGAAAAAGAAGGCATCTAAGCTAAAGTTTTAGCCCGCTCGTGAGCACTGGTCACAGTACGGTGCAACAATATCTGGTGAGCTCCATCACATCTTGCACGTTCATATACCTATTTGGTTGAAATACACTATGAGGCGTCCTCTTTCTTTGTTCTCTTTCATGTTTATATAATACAAATAATGCAGTCTTACAATACACGTTTATTTTGCATGATTCTGCTGTAAAATATTTCTAAAAGTTGTGCTTGTCTTACCCAGAGACGCTGGAGTGTTTCCATATGCTGAAAAGAATCTTATCCTGCAGCAGACTACACAAAACACAAATACATTTACATCTAATTGAATACAGCAATCACTGTTCCCTGTAGCATGCGCGGCAGCGCGGGCGCAACTGTTCTGCATAGGCCCGCGCACTGATAAAGTCATGTTGCGCATGCCGGTGTTCTGTTCTTTCAGATCAGTCAGCTGTCTGATAAAACTCAGAAGTGGGAATGCTTAATTTATGAGAAGTGTCATGGCTGCCTCCATGAGTTACCGTGCCGGTGTAATGTGGAACAAAGATGAAGATTGCCTCCAATTATTTGACAATGAGACGTTGTGCGCTGCTCTGAGCTCGCTTACAACCAAGTGCCAGTTATAACACAGGGAATGGCGCTGTGACAGTGGATGTGGGAACCCAGTAACTGATGTGACACGGTTGTGGCACTGTCTGTACTATATCAAAACATGGGTAGAAGTTTGGTGTGAGGGGTTGTGGGGAGAATCTCAGGCATGTATAACAAAGCCTGATTGATTTTGACTTTTATATCATCATTTCAGTATATTAAGCTCCTGCCCACGTTGTTTTAATACAGTCAAGTAAAACAGTCCTCTTCTCAATATTATACAATTATACTGCCCCATTGTGAGTGTTATTACAAATAACTGTGTAATAAAATGTCACATCAGTTACCGGGTTCCCACATCCACTGTCACAGCACACTCCCTGTCTTATAACTGGCGCTTGGTTGTAAGCGAGCTCAGAGCAGCTCACAACGTCTCATTGTCAAAAAATTGGAGGCGATCTTCAGCCTTGTTTCACATTACACCGGCACGGTAACTCATGGAGGCAGCTATGACACTTCTCATAAACATCGCTACCTACACATACAGAGGCTGGACGCTCACGCTGGAGTCAGGAGGAGGTAAAGAATTTTCACTCTGTGCCGCTGCTAGTTACCACGCCAGCAGAGGGAATTGTAGGAAGGAAGCTGTACTGCCTGTCTTGCTTGGCCCCCGGGTAGGGGTGCTTAAGGCCAGGGGTTAGACCAAGACTGCAGTAGAAGTGGAGGCTCTGTGGTAGAGAATGGTGGCAGAAAAGAGTCTGAAGAACTGGCCCAAATTGCACACTGTGCCCTGGCCTGTGCTGTGCTTCTGCCTGCATCCCCCCTCTTTCTCTCACTATCTTCCCCTCTCTGTCTCCTCCCCTCTGTCTCCCCTCTCTGTACTCCCCTATGTCTCTCTGTCTCCTCCCCTCTGCCTCTCTGTCTCCCCCATTGCCTCCCCCCTCTGCCTCTCTATCTCCTCCCTCTGTCTCCCCCCCCCTCTATCTCTGTCTCCCAGCCTCTATTTCTCTGTCTCACCCCTCTGTCTCACTGTCTCCCCCCCTTTGTCTTACTGTAGATGGGATGGGCAAGATTAGAGGGGCAATAGTGTGGAGACGGGGCAGAGGGAGTAGGAAGGTGATGCAGAAAGGGGGTGGGGGTTCCGCCATGCAGTGCAGGTAGTGTTTGCATTGTGTGTGTGTGTATATATGTATATATATATATATATATATATATATATATATATATATATATATGTATGTATATATATGTATGTGTATATATATATATATGTGTGTGTGTGTGTGTGTATATATATATATATATATATATATATATATATATACTGCCCAGTCACTAGGTTGTGTAAAAAAATTCTGCTCAGAGCAGAAGCAGCTCCGCACAGCTGTAGAAAAAATTAGAGGGAACATTGACAGCAATGTAGACCAGGAACAGGAATTCCACTAGGTTTTTGATGCGGATGACATTTTATTATTACATTCATATGCCCCATATTTCAACAGTAAAAAAACATTTTAAATGATTCAATATTATTTGTGACAAAAATAAATGTGGACATTCTAGGTAGTCAGCATCAAAACTGAAGCAAATAACTAATATGTTTTAGGGGTAGATTTAACAAAGGTCGAGCATGACCTCGCTAAATGTCTTACAACCGCTGCTTCTTAAATTAAACAAAAAATTAAAATAAACTATTTTCCCTGCCTGTAAGTCACAATTTTCTCTACCAGTTTCTTTAGTTTGGTTTTTGTGTTCTAAAATGCAAATAATAGTCTATTTATTTAAAACAACGCATTTTACCTTTGTGAAGGTACTATGTATACAAAAGTTTTGAAAATAATATAAAACTACCTTTAGGTTTCATGTGTAAGTTGTATTATGACATATACATATTGCCTAAATTACATAACGTTGTTTACACTTGGTTCCACCCCCTCTCCAAACTGTCCTATTTTACAGATGCAAATATTGCATAATCCAAACTATTCCAAAATCCAAAGCTTTTCTGGTCCCAAACAGTTTGGATAAAGGGTTTTTTTTTTTTTTTTTTGTTTTTTTTTTAATATATATTTTTATTGTGGTTTAGTTCAAGGCATACAAACATTGAATGTCATTTCAGCTCTAGATACAAAATAAATGCGAAAAACAATAGTAAGTCCATAGTTAACAGCTGAACTGAAATAAAAGCAATACGCGGACATGACATGAAAAGAAAGAACATTGGTTGCCAAACATTCCTATATGCCTTCAAAATAAATAGATAAGGCCTCTCTTAGACCTTCATCACAGTGTGAACAACAATACTTTAACAGGTATATCCTCTTGGGTCTCCTAGAAAGAACCATTTGTTTTGTTTTTTGTGTAAGGCATACAAACTTTGAACGTCATTTCGGCTCTAGATACATAATACATGCAAAAAATAATAGGAAGTCCAAAGTTAACAGCTGAACTGAAATAAAAGCAATACACGGACATGACATGAAACAAGAAAAACATTGTTTGCCAAAAATTTCTATATACCTACAAAATAAATGGAGAAGGCCTCTCATGGACCTTTCAACACCATTTGGGCATCAATACTTTAGTAGGTATGTCTGAGATAAAGGAGACCACTCTTGGGTCCCCTATGAAAACCACTTTTTTGTTTTTTATATAAATGAAATTGTGTAACCAGGGTAACATAATGTATACACATTAGAGCATTGAAAAAAGAGAGTTAAATAGTTGTAGAAAGAAACTAGCGGTATTTCTATATAATTGTTAGGTAGGGGGAAAGATAAAATTGACTTTCCAATAAAATGAATTTACCATAAAAGTCTAGGATATAAGGACCTGGGTGGAGTCTGACTCTGGATGGCCTTCCAACATCAAAGAAGTTACATAAAGTTAGAGGTAGGAACACGTCTTAAGGAGTACAGGGTTATGTTCGTGAGGTATTAATTAAAGAGAAATCATGAAGGACATGCGCCTATATATTACAGGCTATGAATTTTCAGGGCAAATGCTTTGGCCAGTAAAATGAAATAAAATGTGTTAATATTTATTAACAGGGGTATCTGGCGGAGAAAGAATGAAGACATATTCTGCACTGTATTCATAACCTATTATGGAACTAAGTTAAAATTTCCTGACAGGGATTATTATAAAAGCAGCTATCGCAAACATAAATACAAATATATGACACCTACTTGCTTCGTGGCAAAAATGGGAACTCACCGTCTCGGCCGCAGACAGCGAGACCCAGGTCATATTAAAGGGAGATAAAGGGCAGTCACTCTTAGATACAACTCGGGAAGTCACAAGAAAAAATAACATTGGTAAAATTGTGGCTTCAAGTTGGAAGAGAGTAAAGATAAATGACCTGTAAGTAAATTTTTAAAAAGGGTTCAGTTTCTGCTACTAGCCGCATTTACACAAGATATCCTTGGTTAGCTACTCTGTCCCTGTCATCAAATCTCAATCTGTCAGATGCTGCCAAAATACATATATAGAGTTTATCCAGTTTAAGTACATGTCTATAGTTAATCTGCAGAAAATATATAGCGTAAACATACAGTTTCTAGTGCTAATGCTAGCAAGTAATTGTAAGATGAATATCTTCAGTTTGCAACTCTGCTTACTTTAGGAAATCACAAACTGACAGGTACAAGGCCACTATAGAGATTGTAAACAGCAAAATACAAAATGTATAACTAGGTGCCATACAGCAAGGAGATTATAGATACGTTAGTTTGTCTTGCAGTTTTATATCAGTCAAGCATACAGCGCATATGGTAATAGCCCACAAACATCTACATTCGTGAGAAACTTTTGCAATATTCTGCTCCAACGGCCCCAATGAGTTCTAGCTAGTAAATACAATGATAATATAAAGGCTGTGTACAGCCGAACATGAACATGCAACTGGCATACTGGAAAATAAAAATAAAGCCTCACGGTTCAAAATACAAGTGAGCAGCATTTCTCAAACAGTGTCCCATACATAGCCATGAGTCTATGTCGTCTGCTCGTGAAGGGCCCTGCGTGAACCCCCACTCAGCAAACTTATCCATTTGAACCTTAGTGTTTAGCCCACACCTGTTTTGCTAAAAGCTAGTCCGAAGTGCTGTCCTGTGTAATTTTGGAAAACATGATCCCCCACATCTGGCCTCCAGCTAAGGCCCACTAAGAGTCTGGGTCTGAGGCGGGATGAAAATAGGGCCAGAGCTGCAGTCACACCGGGTGTACACACTTCCCCTCCTAATGCCGACACATCAGGCTTCAAAATCGCAGCGTTTGTCTGCGCAATGGCAAGTTGATCTGTCTCACCTCCAAAATCACAACACACCAGGGCCGCTGCTGAATCCGGGGACGGAGCGACAGGAGGTAGGGTAGGTAAAGATAACGTTACCACATCTTTGGTAGCAAGCTCCATCGTGGGATCTTCTCTGTTGTCAATGCCAGTTTGGGACTGTTGGTTGGAGTCAGTGCCATTTTTCCAAGCTGCCGTTAATGTACACCCCAGACGTGAAAAGTGCTCGTCTAAAAGATCCTTGATCTGTTTGAATAAGATAGATTCTTCTGACTCCATTCAATAGATATGGTGTTAATTCCCCTCAGTGGATGCTGCGCTAATACACTTCTAGTGCGCTGTATTCAGCACTACGTGCTGCTTAACGACAAAGCCGCCTGTGCTTTGCCGGGGGGTAAGGTAAAGGCCACAACCTTAAAGTTTGCACCGGGCGCTCAACAACGCATCTAGCACTTCAATTTTGGTCTCATTCGATTGAGGATCTTTAGTGGGTCAAAGATCTATATGTGTAGCTGACAAATGAGCCTTCTGTGTTGCTATAATAAACGAGGATGAGTGGGATGCAGGAGCAGTATGGAATTGTGCGACCTATCATGGCCGCCACCCGGAAGTTCCCCCTGGATAAAGGGTTTTCTACCTGTATTGTTTCAAACAGCAGCAGCTCATTTAAAGGTACAGTAAACTCAAAATTAAACTTTCATGATTCAGATAGGGCATGCAATTTTAAGCAAGTTTCCAATTTAATTTTATTAGCAAATTATCTTTGTTCTCTTGGTATCCTTTTGTTGAAGAGTAAATCTACATAGTATGCACATTTATTTTCTACTCTCTGGCAGCAGTGTTTGCAGCATTGTTGATAGCAGTGTTATACAAGTTGCAAAGTACCAAATACACATGCATACTCCTGAGCTAGTATGAAACTATGTAGATTTTCCCATTCAACACAGGATACTAAGAGAACAAAGCACATTTAATAATAGAAATAAATTGGCAAATTGTTAAAATGGAACCCTCTATCTAAACCGTGAAAGATTATTTTTGCCTTTACTGTCCCTTTAATGAATTAAAATGGCTTAGAACAATAAGCAATTGAAAAATTTTTAAATCACACAGTAGGTCTGATGAACTGGGAGTGAGAGCAGAAGTGTGTGTGTGTATTAGGGGGTGCTGAAAATAATTGTATGGGCGATGCATCGCGATGCGGCATGAAACGATTCTACATCGATGCAGTGAAAGGCGCAAATCAATTCATTTATCATTACGTGACCCCGCCTCCAGGACAAGTATAGAGAACGCGCGCGGTACTACTAACGCAGTACACTAGTACAGCGTTTGACGTCACGTTGCCAATAAAGCAATGGCGCTGCTAATGGGCGGTCTCTGGAAGTGCCGCACGCAGTAGGAGGACTGGTGCCGTGACTGCCTGAGTGATGGTGACGACTCCGACTCACACTTCATGTGCGTGCTACCCTTTCTTCACCATGATTTACTCCTTGAAGTCTGTGTTTTTTTTTTGTATTGTTTGTGTGTATGTTCAGTTGTGTGTGTGTACTGCTTTAACACTAAGTAACTATATATTTGTGATCCCTTAAAGATAATCAAGAAACTAGTAGTTGTAGTTCAATGCTACTTGTTTTAATTGTCTCTAGTACTACTACTGGAACTGTATATGTATGTGTGTGTTCCAGATTCACTGTGATGTTTGCCAGTCATGAAGGCACACCTGTAATTCGTTGTACCGCATATAAGGGATTTATGTTTTGTTTTCTGAGGATGACCATTTTCACACAAATAATAATGGTAATGGTGGTAACTTAAGCTTGACCTATTTATTTTGGTTTTAATTTAATGTCTATTAGTATTTACTATGTAAATAGACATTAAATTAAAACCAACATAGATAGGTTAGACATTTATTTATGTTCATGTTTGTTTACTAGTGTATTTACTGTTCTAAATAAATACTGTTGTTGTCTGCTGTGTTCAGACTTTGCCATATGAGGAAGAGTGTCCTTTTTTGAGCTAATAAAATAAAAAAAAGAGTTCTTTTGACTGCTTGAATTTTTTTGCTGAAAAATTAAAATCATGGGCAGAATTCAGGAACTAATCGTGATGCATCGTAGAATCGAATTGTTGACATGATAATCTTAATCGAATCGTGAGACCAGTGAAGATGCGCACCCCTAGTGTGTGTGTGTGTGTATATATATATATATATATATATATATATATATATATATATATATATATACACAAACACATATTTTTAGCGAGTGCACAACTTGGCTGATTTTACTGACAACCTGGCAAAAATTTAGTCAATATTAAGCTAAAATTAGCTAATATTAAAAATGTAAATGTTTTTTTTTTTTTGCACAAATTATCATTAAATACATTGATATTAAATGATGCAATTAGTTTGTGCTTTACATAGCAGACTATTATATACTATTAGTAAATATTACACTGCCTCCATCCGGCTACTTCATAATGCCACCCGGCTGGCAAAAGTTTCTGTGAAGAACACTGTACGCACTTATAATTGTAACACTGTACGCACTTATAACTGTATTTCCCATTTCTTTTTGAGATGTGTTTCTAGCTTGGCGCTAGGGTCGGGAACCATTATTACCTAGTAATAGACTTTTTTTCCTGATGATTTTTTTATTTATTTTTTTATAACTATTTTAGGTCTGGCTCCCACTTTGTAAACAGTGGGCTGATAAAATTAGCCTGTCAGATTTACCTCAGTTTTTTAGTAATAATAGAAAGCACATTGTTATTTAAATGCAATAGAATCTACTGTGAATTCCACACTGAAAATACATTTTATATCCTTGTTTAATGTCTGGGCACTTTTTCCTGTTGAAAAATTCCCAAGGTACAGAATCATAATGAGCTCGCAAAAGTCTGCAGCCGTGCTCCAGAAACCAGCTTGACTTTACATGGCAAAGGGCAATTAGACACAGTCAAATATTGTCCAGGTTAAATACTATATATTTTCCCATATCTGTCGCAATATATTATTCTTCTCCTCTCTCTATTTAAATAGTAAATCATTGTTATACGAGGCCCGTTTTTGCTGTATTTAAGAATTAAATTTACTTTGGTAATGGACTGAGAAGTTAATAATCATTTTGCATTGCAAAAAAAGGCAATTACAGGCTGTCAAGATGCTTATTGTTAGAGTTCATCTGAGTACTGCAGATGTCTTCGAAGAACATTTGGTAGGTGAAAGGGTGAATTCTAATGAGAATAAAAGGTTTTTTTTTGTTGCAGACATCATTTAGCCTCAAAGACAAAGAAATTCCCTTCCCCTCCCAAAAGGGCATGTTCACTTCTGAATTTAAAATTTCTAATATGCTTTCAGAAACAACTTGGGTAGACTTTTTTTCTAAATATCTTTGAATTCTAAATAATCCTCATGAATCCTTACATTCTATCTGTACTCTTGCATCATATAGGAGAGACATTCCCTGTGTCATAACTTAAAGGGATACTAAACCCAATTTTTGTTCTTTAATGATTCAGATAGAGCATGCCATTTTAAGCAACTTTCTAATTTACTCCTATTCATTCTTCTTCGTTCTATTGCTATCTTTATTTGAAAAGAAGGAATTTAAAGTTTAGGAGCCGACTCATTTTTGGTTCAGAGCCTGGGTTACACTTGCTTATTGGTTAGCTAAATGTAGCCACCAATAAGCAAGCGCTATACTGGGTGCTTATCTTAAAACGGGCCAGCTCCTAAGCTTTACATTGCTTCTTTTTAAATAAAGAGAGCAAGAGAACAAAAAATTGATAATAGGAGTAAATTAGAAAATTTCTTAAAATTGCATGCTCTATCTGAATCATTAAAAAGAAAGTTTGGGTTTAGTGTCCCTTTAAGCTTTATTTTGGAATGTAAAATAATCAGGCTGTTATGCCAGCAATCCTGTCTGAATATATATACATATAAGGACAAAAACTAGAATGTCTGATGGCAAAAAATGTCACCAGACAAGCCTCAAAAGCGCTCACACTTGCAGGAATCTTGGTCCTGTGGTATATTATTTCTATAACATATATACTTACAGGAGGTACTGAGCAGCCAAAAAAGGCTAAGATAGGTCCCTCAGACTTATCTAAAAGATATAAGATGGCGCTATACACGGTTCATTTCCCTGAGCTATAAATAGTTAAAATGTTTTTTAGAAAACAAGTATAAATGCTATCTATCACTAACAAGGAATCAAAGGCGTATATGGTGTGTTAAAAAAGAAAAATATGATGTATATATGCTATTTGGGTATAAGGCATGTGAACAAAGCCATGCAGTTTAGGTGCAGACTATAACAGGGTTAAAATGCAATAGAACCTTATATGTTTATATTTAAAAAAACAAAACTGTATATATATATATATATAAAATATTATATGAAAATTAAAAAATATATATAATATAATACAACATGAACAATACAAAAGTCCTTTCTTAAAATAATTCTTAGTCCCAATAAATGATAAAAAGCACTTCCAGCAAATGGTACTCCTGTACCCAATCAGATGTGCACTTACTCCCAAGGACCTCAATCCATATGAGGTAAGTAGATGGTGTATAATCGATCGCCTCCCAGAGTATGGATCCAGTAGTTTGTGTGTTGCACACAATCCTCAGGTATTGCTGTTTTATGTTATAGAAACTTCCAAACACCTCCAAACGCTCTCCAATATTGACACCCTCAATATTCCAATCATTGGTGGCTCAATATGGAAAGAAACACAAAGCCAGAAGGGGCTGCTACAAAACACAAAATTCTGATGAATTTTGGTACAATTGTAGTCTTCCAGTAGTTTCCGGCCTGTGGTAGTCAGTAAAACTCAAATTAAACCTTCCAAGGGTTTAGGATCATGTGGTATACAGCAACCAATCAAAATAAAGTTTTTTTTTTTCCCTTTTTTCTTTAAAATGCTTTATTTACAACACACACTGTTAAAACCCCCACAAAATTATCATGAATTTTGGCACAATTTTAGTCTGCCAGTAGTTTCCAGCCTGTGTACAAAAGAGTGTTGTACTTAAATCAAAAGATGCTTCAACAAAGTCTTAGTTTACGGGTGTGCACACTTATGCAACCATATTATTTTATTATTTTTATTTTTTTATTTTTACTTCTCGCCACCTAAAAGATTTCAGTTTGTTTTGCAATTGAGTTGTACAGTTTATAGGTCACATTAAAGGTGGAAAAAGTTCTGAAATGATTTATCTTTGTCTCATTTATTTACATCACAGAAACCTGACATTTTAACAGGGGTGTGTTGACTTTTTATATCCACTGTGTGTGTGTATATATATATATATATATATATATATATACATATACATATATATCTTTGTTTGGTAGGAATATTGCTCTGTTCACCAGCATGGTTATCTCATTGGTAATTAGAGCAACTTTTATACACTATAGAGACTGTCACTAGCTTTGTGTATGAATATTATAGACCAGGGGTTGAGAAATCTGTAAGTCAGTAAGAATTGTTAGGAGCCAGACAGTGGTATTTGTATATAGATATATGGAGAATAACCCAAAAAGTTAGGAGCCAGGGATAAAATTCTAGGAGCCAGCGGCTCTCTGGCCCCTGGGTTTGTCGAGCCCTGTTATAGGTATTGCTGTAGTTAAAAGGGTAAAATGAACTTTATTGCAGTTAGTAGGCTTGATTAATCTATGTTAATCAATAGTGATCTTGTCCAGCATCAACAAGAATTAAACAGCAATTAAAACAGTTTAATCCCAGCCATTTGAATTACTCATTACGTTTCAACTCTCAGTAAAAGCAGGACATTGTCTGGTTACGTTGTTGATATAAATATATACATACATACACAGGCAGCTTCTATAGCCAAAAGTATGTGGACACCCCTACACATTTTTGAGTTCAGGAGTTTCAGCCACACTTATTCCTAAAAGGTGCCGCTTAGTTCCATTGAAGGGCCATCTTAATGCTACAGAATACAAAGACATTATAGACTATTGGCTGCTTCCAACTTTTTGGCAAGAGTTTGCAGAAAGCGAGGTCCATGAAGACATGGTTTGAGAAGTTTGGTTTGAAAGAACTCAAGTGGCCTGCACAAAACCCTGACCGCAACCACACTGAACACCTTTGGGATTATTAATATTATTATTATTCTTTATTTATAAAGAGCCAACAGATTCCGCAGCGCTGGAATGTTGATTGTGAGTCAGACATTCTCGTCCAACATTTGTGCCAGACTTCACAAATGTTCTTTTGACTGAATAGGCACAAATTCCCACAGACACACTGCAAAATATTGTGGAAAGCCTTCCCAGAAGAGTTGCAGCTGCTATAACCACAAAGGGGGACCAACTTAATATTAATGCCCATGACTTTGGAATTGGATATCTATCAAGCTCATATACTTTTGGCTGCATAGTGTGTGTGGAGATACACACACACACACACACACACACACATATAAGAGAAGACAGGCTTGCACTCACTGGATTTATGAAAAAACTGCTTTTATTGGCACATCAAAAAAAGCGTGACGTGGGGCGTGTCCGTGCAGCGTTCTGATGAGGACGCATCTTCTGAATGCTCCGACAGAAAAACTGATAATCCGCCGATTATTGTTAATAGCAGCAGGATTAAGATCATATCACACTAAGGCATCACACTGTCACTGATTGTGACCCGGCATTTAATTTCCTGTTTGCTTTTATGAACTCGGAGACTCAGATCGGAAAAAGGAGGCCTAGGGCGGCGGCCCATTGTTAGGCATACACCTCCCCCCCTGAGAAGAAACAGGGTGTCAGCGCTGTCGGTAGACTCCGACTTGCTGAAATTTCTTCACCGCATACTAGAAACGGGAAAGCAAGCTGTACTGGGGGACAGCAACATCAGCGCCCATTGAACAACTCTTTTTTCTCCCCTGCTACGCCCGGAAGACATCTGATATAATGGACGCAGCAGAAATGGGACATACGCAGCAACCTGACAGCCACCTACGGAAACTTGAGCAACTTATGCAAAACCTGATGGATAAGGCACCATATGACTTCCTGATACAGCGCATACAAATAAGCCCGCACAATCCTCCAGAAACGGAAACCATGCTTAATATAATGATGCAGACGCAAACAAGTACCTCCCAAAGCCAGCATGGCCACCCGCCATTACAGAGAACCTGCATGGAGTACAGCAACAATTTTCAAGGAGAACTGATTACGAAACCTCTCCCACAGCTCCTGCCTTCGTCTGCCGGCATTTCAAGGAAACACAGTGATCACACCTCCCAGCCTCAGGGGGTACCTCTGGCGGAGGCCCCGCGCCTTCGGGCAACCAAGAAGAAGGTATCATACACTACGGCAGATGGTGAGACAGGAATGCGCAACTTATTAATGCCGGCTATGCAGATAACGGACCAAATAGCGAGGAGACCCGCAAACATATCTCATGCCAGTGTCTGGCAAAACGTCCCCTGCTCGCACATAAGCGGTTGTGCCCGGAGGAAGGGAGAGGGGTAGTCGGCAGATGCTCACCTCAATCGGCATGTGGCCGGTTTTGCCTTTAGTTGCAACATTTCCCTTCAGCTAAAGCCACATGTAATGGACGCTGGTAACTTTAAAGCAGCCATGACTAACTTGCCTTTTATTGCTTTTCCCTTATGAACTGCTGAAAAGTTTGACGTTTAAGCCTTAGTTAATGATGTGCCACTTATTTATCCTCACTCTCCCTCTCTCTGTTCCGGGGATGCTTTAGCAGTAGTTTTATCATAAAAAGGCCTGCTTGTTACTTACATGGATGGGGTAAGCCAGCAAAGCCCTAGGGAATGAGGGTGAACGCATTTACCTAAAATTATAACACCTATGCTATTGTAGTATGCACATACTAGTGCCCCCTAACTGCACATTCACTCATCTAAGCAAGCGAACAGGATATATCATTTTAGTCCCCTGATCTCAGTCTTTATATAATATTCCCACGATTAATTGTTAGTCACCCACTTACTCCCTATACCCTACAATTAAGCTCCTACAAATACGTGAATCAGTATTGAAAAAAGCATGCCTGATACAGCCTTAAAGCACATCAGTCCTGAGTTACCCCAATGTTCTGTTTTGGTTATATTATAATTGTTGATTTTCCTTTCCCCTCAGCTTATCCTCACATCTTTATATATACCCAATACGTTTTTTTTTTTATAAGTAATCATTTCGGACCCAAGAGTGGTCTGCATAACCAGATATAGGGGAACAGTTATAGCATACATTGAATTTAGAAGGTATCCTCAAGTGATGAAATGAATGTACATGACTATATCTCACACCTTTATACAGTTTTTATAATGGTTTATTGTGACAAAGCTTCCTAATGTTAAAGCTTAAATTTATGATGTGCACACTTAACCTATGACGTGTATGCTTAAAGTACCAAAATAAAGCTCTTTTGAAAATTAAAAAAAAGCGTGACGTTTCGGGGATCAATCACCCCTTCATCAGACCTGATGAAGGGGTGATTGATCCCCGAAACGTCACACATTTTTTGATGTGCCAATAAAAGCACTATTTTTTCATAAATCCAGTGAGTGCAAGCCTGTCTTCTCTATTTCAATTTGTCCATTGAGTGTGAGTGCGCTCTTAGTTGCCAATTATATATATAAAAGAGCCACTGTTGTCATGGTCAGAACCTTTTAGTTTCCTGGGCATTTTCTCACCCCATTTTTTTTGTTTATATGAGGTTGTTAAGAACCCAAAGCACCTGTAAATTAATTAAATTTGCAAATCTATAATCATCTCTTTATTGCAAAGAAAGGCATACTGATTTGCTGCTTAAAGTCCTTTACAAGGGGGTGTGAATACATTTTGAGGTAAAATATCTTTCATTTTTACATAGAGATGTTCAGGTGATATTTTCTAGTCAGCTTTTTACAGCTATGCTGCTTCACTTTCAAGTGTTTCAACATTTTGGTATCATGTCCCTTTAACCCCTTAACGACCAACGACGTATGGGGTACGTCCTGCAAAAAAATGCAGTTAATGACCAAGGACGTACCCCATACGTCGTTGGTCTTTGAAAGCAGTGGAAGCGATCCTGATAGCTTCCAGCTGCTTTCATGTTATTGCAGTGATGCCTCAATATTGAGGCATCCTGCAATAACTGTTTTTAGCCATCCGATGCAGAGAAAGCCACTCTGTGGCCCTCTCTGCATCGGCTATCGATAGCCATTACCGTTGGTGGGTGGGAGCTCATCCAGGGAGGCGGGTGGGCAGTTATTGGTGGAGGAGGGGGGAGGGATCTTGTGCGGGCGCGGGCGCGTGCACGTGAGATTAATGCAAACAGCATCAATATGCTGTAGATCTGGAGGGTGGGAGAGAGGACTGGGGAGGGTGGGATTTTCAAATCAAGGCATCTGGGAGAGGGTGGGGGGTTGGATGTTGAGGGGGGGGGGCAGCTACACTACAAAAATATTTAATAAAATAAAAAATTTAAATACATTATTATTTTTCAAACTGGGTACTGGCAGACAGCTGCCAGTACCCAATATGGTGCACAATAAAGGCAGAGGAGGGGGGGGTTAAAGAGCTGTTTGGGGGGGGATCAGGGAGGTTGGGGGCTAAGGGGGGTCCTACACAGCAGAAGAATTTTTTATTTTTTTTAAAAAAACCTAAAACCCCCCAAAAAACTTTTATTTTAGTACTGGCAGACTTTCTGCCAGTACTTAAGATGGCGGGGACATTTGTGGGGTGGGGGAGGGAAGGGAGCTGTTTGGGAGGGATCAGGGGGTCTGATGTGTCAGGTGGGAGGCTGATCTCTACACTAAAGCTAAAATTAACCCTGCAAGCTCCCTACAAGCTACCTAATTAACTCCTTCACTGCTAGACATAATATACGTGTGATGCGCATCGGCATTTAGCGACCTTCTAACTACCAAAAAGCAACGCCAAAGCCATATATGTCTGCTATTTCTGAACAAAGGGGATCCCAGAGAAGCATTTACAACAGTGGGTAGGAGAGTGACGTCGCTACAGCCTGAAGAGGGTGTGTGCGCTGCTATCCAATTACAGCCCCAAGATGTCGGCAAAAGGAAAGAGAAGCACTGTTGGCGTGGTGCCAGCTAGAAATGCGGATCAAGCCAAATCCAATAGTAGAAGGTAGAGAGAAGCAGCACTCTTACTCCATAGTCCTTAAAATCCAAAGGTTTATTTCAAAAAAGTTTAAAACACGTAGATAAGTAGACAAGCACAGCACAGTACAAATGCAAGCTATACAGGTGGAGGGGGGGGAGCAAATCTCCCCCCCCTCCACCTGTATAGCTTGCATTTGTACTGTGCTGTGCTTGTCTACTTATCTACGTGTTTTAAACTTTTTTGAAATAAACCTTTGGATTTTAAGGACTATGGAGTAAGAGTGCTGCTTCTCTCTACCTTCAAGCATTTACAACAATTTGTGCCATAATTGCACAAGCTGTTTGTAAATAATTTCAGTGAGAAACCTAAAATTGTGAAATATTTAAAGTTTTTTTTAATTTGATCGCATTTGGCGGTGAAATGGTGGCATGAAATATACCAAAATGGGCCTAGATCAATACTTGGGGTTGTTTACTACACTACACTAAAGCTAAAATTAACCCTACATGCTCCCTAATTAACCCCTTCACTGCTGCGCATAATACACGTGTGGTGCGCAGTGGCATTTAGCGGCCTTCTAATTACCAAAAAGCAACGTAGAAGCCATATATGTCTGCTATTTCTGAACAAAGGGGATCCCAGAGAAGCATTTAAAACCATTTGTGCAATAATTGCACAAGCTGTTTGTAAATAATTTCAGTGAGAAACCTAAAGTTTGTGAAAAAATTTGTGAAAAAGTGAACATTTTTTTTTATTTGATCGTATTTGGCAGTGAAATGGTGGCATGAAATATACCAAAATGGGCCTAGATCAATACTTTGGGATGTCTTCTAAATATATATATATATATATATATATATATATATATATATATATATATATACATGTTAAAGGATATTCAGGGATTCCTGACAGATATCAGTGTCCCAATGTAACTAGCGCTAATTTGAAAAAAAGTGGTTTGGAAATAGCAAAGTGCTACTTGTATTTATTGCCCTATAACTTGCAAAAAAAGCAAAGAACATGTAAACATTGGGTATTTCTAAACTCAGGACAAAATTTAGAAACTATTTAGCATGGGTGTTTTTGGGTAGTTGTAGATGTGCAACAGATTTTGGGGGTCAAAGTTTGAAAAAATTGTTTTTTTTCCATTTTTTCCTCATATTTTATAATTTTTTTAATAGTAAATTCTAAGATATGAAAGTCCATTTAATGGCGAGAAAAACGGTATATAATATGTGTGGGTACAGTAAATGAGTAAGAGGAAAATTACAGCTAAACACAAACACCGCAGAAATGTAAAAATAGCCTTGGTCCCAAACGGTCAACAAATGGAAAAGTGCTCTGGTCACTAAGGGGTTAAGCCAAGTTGGGATCTCCATTGCCAGGGGCGCAAATGCATTAAAAGAGTGTATTAAAGGGACACTCTACTGTAAAATGTGCTTTTTCCTAATACGTTGCCAATGACTAGCTGAAGAGTATTACATATATTGGAACTTGCTCTTTTTGACTTATTTTAGTATTTAAAATAGCTGATTTTGTTCATTGAAACTACTACCCTTTTTTCTCAAGTACATATCCATTCAAATGGTCTGTGTCTGCACAAAGAACAGATCTGCATATCTTATCTAAGTCTCTATACACAAAGGCCAATACTTAGGTACTGAATGTTTCATTATTGGTGTTTTTTTCAGTCAACAAAACCAGCTATTTTAAATGCTTTTTCAAATACATTTAATACTCTGCAACTGGTTTAACAAACCATTGGGAACACATTGAGGGGGCATACAGTGTTCCTTTAAAGCCTGGGTAATGCTTAACATTTTCTTGCCGTTATCTACTATATATACTAGGTTTCTAATGTTAATAGCAGCTCATAATACATTCGATTTATAAAATTCTCTTATAGATGATCTTACACAACATGTCAGATTGAAACACGTAGAAGCCACTACTGGGAAGCAACCATTGTTGCAACTGTGTGAATTTTGTGGCCAAGCCGTCAAGCATTACAAAAGCCATCGAATATTTTGCAGGTACAGTTAAAGTGTTTTTTTTTGTTTTTTTTTAAATTGTATTTATTTATTTGTTTGGCAAGAACTGAGACACTCCATAAGGCTTTAAAGATCTGTACTACATTACACTACACTACACTACACTAAAAACGTTTAATAAAAACAAATGCTGACACATACCTCATCCCACTGTTTATTCTACTTGATTTCCTCATTAGGCCCACTTTTTTCCTTTTTCTCATGCGTAGCCATTACATGCTGTTACTGAGTTTTGTTTTACTGTTTTACAATAGGTCTGTGATTAACAACGTTAGTACTCATGGTGCACCACAATAGGCCAGGGTTAAAGTATATTCATGGTTGAACACATACAGATTAATCTGTCACTACTGAATTGCCCTGATGGACTTGAGTAGGTTTATCCTAAAATCCTGGCATGCTGACAGCTTCAAAATCACAGTCTTAAACTGACTGAACTTTCAAATAAAGTAATATATATAATAGTATAAGAACTTTCAAATAAAGTAATATATATAATAGTATAAGAACTTTCAAATAAAGTAATATATATAATAGTATAAGAACTTTCAAATAAAGTAATATATATAATAGTATAAGAACTTTCAAATAAAATAATATATATAATAGTTTAAGAACTTTCAAATAAAGTAATATATATAATAGTATAAGAACTTTCAAATAAAGTAATATATATAATAGTATAAGAACTTTCAAATAAAGTAATATATATATAATAGTATAAGAACTTTCAAATAAAGTAATATATATATAATAGTATAAGAACTTTCAAATAAAATAATATCTAAAATAGTATAAGAACTTTCAAATACAATAATATATAAAGACGTTGTAAGAGCTTTTAAAAGAAATAATATCTCAAATAGTTTAAGAACACTGTTTAAATGTTTTTTGTGTTAAAATTGTATAGTTTCACAAACACATGTTTTTTTATATCTGAATAATGAATTTTCTATACAACCGCAACACAGTTCGCTAACTCTTGCCAGTCATGAAAACAACACACTGTTTGTATTAAAGGGACAGTAAACACCTTGTAAATACAAGACACTTATGTTATCTTACAATAGAATAACGTTGGCCAAGTCTAGATATCGCTAGAATACATTAACACTTTGTTTGCTGCAGTTGTTTTTCAATAGCCAAACTCCATTGACCACTTGCCTTATTTGGAGGAGCTAATCTTGGCTTGCTTTTGCAGACAATAAAGTTAGCCACGTTTATAATGTTAGTATACAGTGCATTGTTTTGCAGTCTTTTATCTATTAAAGCCAATAAGGAAAATATATGTAGCAGGGTTTGCCATGAGAAGTCAGTGGGGTGCATTTTTAGAACTAAAATACGTGGAAAAGGGGCAAAATAAATAAGAAAATATATAGCTAAGTTGTTTTTACTTCGCATGAGGCAACAGCATAGCAAGTGGTTCCTTCTGCACTTCTTTACTCATCTTCAAAATACAAGTTTTATGAGCATTAGTGCTGCTGCTGTTTACAAACTAAAATAGTTTCACTTACTCTAGAATGCTCTAATTGTTTAAAAAGTGATCTCTGTGTCATTTTTAATCATAAAAAAATTGTGCTGATTTGTAACTTGTTTTTTTGCTATTTTTGCTCCTTCATGTAGTGGTGTAAAAAAATTTAAGTGTGACTTTTGTGTGCAATCGTTTCACCGTATTTCTGAATTAAAGCGGCATACATGGACTCATACTGGGGAACTTCCTTACCGTTGCAAAGTGAGTACTGAAGGGGCGCAAACTGTTTTTGAATATATAGAGCCTAATACTGGTTGTTTCTTTATTATGTACAATTCAGCGTAATGGCTTTGTTAAAAGTCAACAGTTTCTATTGAAAAAAATTACTTTTTTAATTGTTTAATTGCACATGTATGAAGCCATTAATAGTTTTAATAGAATTTACAGACGTGCCTGGTGACAATATATATTTTGTTCATATCACTTCAGTTATGTCATAGATGGGTGGTAACCAATGAAAAAGAGGCTTAATTGATAGAAGTTAATCTAGAATAACTTTATCAAGGTAACAAGTAAAGCAAATCTTAATTTAAAAAACACATGTTCTTTATTATTTAAAGCCGGGTTTAACAAATCTATCGGCTAGATTACGAGTCTTGCGTTAGGCTTAAAAAGCAGCGTTGGCCGGGCCCAACGTTGCTTTTTAACGCCTACTGGTATTACGAGTCTTGCAGGTACAGGTGTACCGCTCACTTTTTTGGCCAGACTCGGAAATACCGCAAATCCACTTACGTCAATTGCGTATCCTATATTTTCAATGGGACTTGCATAGCGCCGGTATTACGAGTCTGACAAAAAGTGAGCGGTAGACCCTCTCCTGTCAAGACTGGTACCGCATTTAAAAGTCATTAGTTTTACACTAAAACCCCGTAGCATAAAACTCTTAACTAAAGTGCTAAAAAGTACACTAACACCCATAAACTACCTATTAACCCCTAAACCGAGCCCCCCCCCCACATCGCAAGCACTAAAATAAAATTTTTAACCTCTAATCTGCCGAACCAGACAGCGCTGCCACTATAATAAATATATTAACCCCTAAACTGCCGCACTCCCGCCTCACAAACACTAGTTAAATATTATTAACCCCCTAATCTGCCGTCCCTAACATCGCAGACACCTACCTACATGTATTAACCCTAATCTGCCGCCCCCAACGTCGCCGCCACTATATCAAAGTTATTAACCTCTAAATCTAAGTCTAACCCTAACCCCCCCTAACTTAAATATAATTTAAATAAATCTAAATAAAATAACTATCATTAACTACATTATTCCTATTTAAAACTAAATACTTACCTGTAAAATAAATCCTAAAATAGCTACAATATAACTAATAATTACATTGTAGCTAGCTTAGGATTTATTATTATTTTACAGGCAAGTTTGCATTTATTTTAACTAGGTAGAATAGTTACTAAATAGTTATTAACTATTTAATAACTACCTAGTTAAAATAAATACAAAAGTCCCTGTAAAATAAAACCTAACCTAAGTTACACTAACACCTAACACTACTCTATAATTAAATAAATTAACTAAATTAAATACAATAAAATACAATTAAATTATCTAAAGTACAAAAAAAACAAACACTAAATTACAGAAAATAATAAACAAATTACAAGAATTTTAAACTAATTACACCTAATCTAATCCCCCTAAAAAAATTAAAAAAAGCCCCCCCAAAATAAAAAAAGCCCTACCCTACACTAAATTACAAATAGCCCTTAAAAGGGCCTTTTTTTGCGGGGCATTGCCCCAAAGTAATCAGCTCTTTTACCTGTAAAAAAAAAGTACATATCACCCACAAAACCCACCCAATCCCCCCTTAAAACGTCTTCACCCAAACGGGCCGAAGTCCTCAACGAAGCCGGGAGAAGTCTTCATCCAAGCCGGGCGAAGAGGTCCTCCAGACGGGCAGAAGTCTTCATTCAGACGGCATCTTCTATCTTCATCCATCCGGCGCGGAGCGGGTCCATCACAAGACATCCGACGCGGAGCATCCTCTTCATCCGACGGCTCTTCTGGAATGAAGGTTCCTTTAAATGACGTCATCCAAGATGGCGCCCCTTCAATTCCGATAATATAGTGGCGGCGACGTTGGGGGCGGCAGATTAGGGGTTAATAACTATAATGTAGGTGTCGGCGATGTTGGGGGCAGCAGATTAGGGGTTAATACATATAATGTAGGTGGCGGCGGTGTCCGGAGCGGCAGATTAGGGGTTAATAGTATAATGCAGGTGGCGGCGATGTCGGGGGCGGCAGATTAGGGGTTAATAAGTGTAAGATTAGGGGTATTTAGACTCAGGGTTCATGTTAGGGTGTTAGGTGTAGACATAAATGTATTTTCCCCATAGGAATCAATAGGGCTGCGTTAGGAGCTAAACGCTGCTTTTTTAGCTCCTAACGCCGGCTCTCCCCCATTGATTCCTATGGGGAAATCGTGCACGAGCACGTTTAGCCAGCTCACCACTAACGTAAGCAGCGCTGGTATTGAGGTGTGGAGCAAAATTTTGCTCTACGCTCACTTTTTTGCGGTTAACGCCGGGTTTGTAAAAACCCGTAATACCATCGCTGTCTGTGAGCGGTGAGCATAAACTGCTCGTTAGCACCGCATAGCCTCTAATGCAAAACTCGTAATATAGCCGTAAATATTTAAGAATATTTATGAGCAAGACATACATTTTGGAGCTAGACAGTATTTGTATATAGATATATGGAGAATTTCCTAAAATGTTAATAGCCAGGGGAAAACTTCTAGGAGCCAGTGGCTCTCTGGCTCCTGGGTTTGTCGATTCTGTCCACTAATTGCCTTTCGGTCTTGTTACTGGAGTAGTCCAGGCCATTTTTTTTTTTAAACTGCCATTGTTTTGCAGTATTATCTTATCTACTCTGTTGAGACCAATTGGAGACAGATAAGTAGCCAGAATTGTTATAGTGATGGCAAACTTTGTAAAAACAGGGGCCAGAATATTAAAAAACACCATCTGTACACTTTATCTTTTGTCAGCAGCAACCGGCCGCCCCTTCCATAATGCTGTTTTTTTTGTTTTTTTACAAAACTCTCTATGCCTGTCTAGCAGAGGCTGAGTGCGCAGAGCTACAACCTTCAATGGGACGGACGGCACAGCTTTCTATTGGCTGTACCGGCCTCCATATGTTTTGTAGAAAAAAGGACAGTATGGAAGTGGCGGCCTGCTGCTGCTGACATTACAGAAAAACGGAGGTAAAACAAATAGAAAATATCAAATGTACAGATGACGTTCTTTAATATTCTGGCCCCTGTTTTTACTAAGTTACCATCACTTTTTAATTCTGCAGTGTGCAAGTCCACTTTCCAGAATTGAAACATTGACTGTTTTCTGAGTTCAATTGCAGGAAAAGTGGAAAAATAAATAAAACTATATAAAAATAAAATTCTACTACTCAGAATTAGTACAATTTCATAGTGTTTTATGTTCCTTTTAATATAACGTATTATGCTTACTTTAGTGTTGATTGATCGTTCAGATTTTTTTTCCACTGAGGCCAAGCAAAAAAAAGGGTTTTGTTGCGTAATGGCTGGGACGGGGCTTGAGGGAATGCAGTTTTGGGGCTATAAATAAACAGTAAAACAAATGCTATCGGACCAAAGGGATTAATCAACAAACACTAAAGTGCATAGTAAATTATATTAAGTAAAATAATTTTCATTTTTAGTGCACCCTTAATTGTGCCAGTATTGAGAACAAGTGTATTCATCTCAGGTAGTAAGTCTCTTGTAATGCTATGGTGTAGTAAAATATGTACTTGTGTAACCATCTGTTTTTGTATTCCTAATACATGTTTATATGTCCAGAAGATAGATTATTGTTATAAGGCATACCTGTAAAATGCTAATGAGTACCTCTGTATTGTCATTTAGATATGTGGGAAGGGTTGCAGACACCCTAGTAATATGAAGAAGCACATTCGTACTGTGCATAAGGCAGATATGCGTGTTCAGATTAACCGCGAGCATGCCTCTCCCAGATTCTGCAAAAACAGAAGGCCTCCAGCAAGCCATGAAGACCAGATGCTACAGCAGGCTTTACCTGCTAACCTCTCCATGATGCAGACAGTTGCTGGTACTGCATCAGATGAAGGTGTCCAAAAAGTCTCATCAGTGTCTCCTGTGTCTCTTTCCTACATCTCCATCTCTGCTATTGGAGGGCACTCGGCCAATGATTTTACCTCTTATGACTCTCAGAATGTGTCCCCCGGAACAGTTAGGCCTATTTAAAAAAGTGAGGTTTTGATGTGTCAAACTTCAATTTACAGTATTGGAAATAATACATTGACCATGCCTGTTTTTCAGGAGAACAATACCTATAAAATGGATTTATTTTTTCCTGTAGCTGCTCCTTCTATAAAGTACCGTAGGCACCAAAGGGAAGCGCAGATCAGACAAAAAGAGATTGTACTTCTGTAGAGGGAAAGGTAGGTTCTTGGGAACACAAGCAAAACGTCTTTGAAAGTATAGTATGGCTATGGCCTTCAAGCTAAGAATATACTGACATTTTTAAGTTTTATTTACGTTCTATTTGCTGTACCTGGAAGAAATCACACTTAATGAAAGCCAAAACTGCTGCTGGGGGTGGGCCGATGAACACATATAACCTCCCCCCAATATTTACTATGGGTTTAATTTTTTTAGATTGTTCTACATCCGAACACATATAACCTCCCCCACAATATTTACTCTGTGTTTAATTTTTTTAGATTGTTCTACATCCGAAGATCCTTCCCTGTCTCTTGCAAAAGTTATAGCAGATTCCTAAAGTATGATAGAAATGTTGTCAAGCCAAGCCTCAAAGTATCAGTGAGGGTCTTCAAACAACCAAAATAAAAATGTGCCCTTTATTATCAAACAGATCAAAATTAAATTGATGTAATACCATATTGACTTGTAATTGACTTGTGTAATTCAGAACATAACTAAAGGAACAAATTGGAGAAATATTTTACAATTGAAAAGTTGTTTTTCCATTATTAAATTATTTGACAAAAGCAAACCAGCACCACAAGAAACATACACAAATGTTATTATCAGTATAATGTTACCTCAGTTAACAAGAACTGACTTCTGATGAAGCCACGTACTGGAGAAATGGCTTTGTCGCAAGATGGAATTTAATTTAGTGAGCTACACCCAGAATATTTGCTTAACTGTATAGCCACTTCATTTTAGAGAGAAAGTCAGAAATTTGACCAGATAACCTTTTTAATGAGCTGTATGTATTTCAGACATTTATATTAACTTATGGTTTTGAGTTTTAAGACTCTGAAGTGTTAACACCTGGAGGGAGTTGGACCAACCTATGTTTAGTTGAGCCCTTAAAAAGGTTACCGTTTTTGTTTCACGGAAGACCCTGTGTTAAGTGCAGGAGTTATGTATATATGATGAGCAGAGATTCTACATTTTTGTTATTCAGTCCTAATCATGTAGGCCTTAGAATCAATGTTAAATGGACATGAAGCCCTTTTTTTCTTTCATTATTCAGATAGAACATACAAATTTAAACAACATTTCAATTTACTTCTATTGTAAAATCTACTTTGTTCTCTTGATATCTTTTGTTAAAGGAGCAGCAATGTACTAGCTGTACACATTAGGTAAGCCAATGGCAAGAGGCATATATGTGCAGCCACCAATCAGCAGCTAGCTTCCAGTAGTGCTTTCCTGCTCCTAAGACTACCTAGGTATTCTTTATAACAAAGGATAGAAAAGATCCAAGAAAATTAGAAGTAAATTAGAAAGTTGTTTAAAATTGCATGAAACAGATTTTATATCCCCTTAACTGGTGACTTTATTTTTAAGCTTTATGTAAAATATCAATATTTTATTTTTACCTTGACATGAACTTGAAGTGTCATTGACATGAAAATATTATGCTCAGCTAACAAAATGTTCTGGTTTAAATGTATCGTAATTTTATTTTTATTTAAATTCACAGTGCACCAATGTTTCCAGCTACCAAAGGTTTGATATATAGGGGCTGAATTATCAAGCTCCGAATGGAGCTTGATGCCCCTTGTTTCCGACGAGCCTTCAGGCTCACCAGAAACAGAAGTTATGAAGCAGCGATCTAAAGACCGCTGCTCCATAACTTGTCCGTCTGCTCTGAGGCGGCGGACAGAAATCAACCCGATCGAATACGATTGGGTTGATTGACACCCCCTGCTAGCGGCCGATGGGCCGTAAATCTGCAGGGGGCGGTATTGCACAGCAGTTCTGGTGAACTGTTTGTGCAATGATAAATGGTGACAGTGTATGCTGTCAGCATTTATTGATGTGCAACGGACATGATACACTACATCGTGTCATGTCCACTCGCACTTTAATAAATATGCCCCAAAGTTATAATAGTGGAGCAGTTGTAAACAAGTGTAACAATATTTACCAAGGAAAATAACCAAATTATATACCACTTATACAAACACAATAAAGTGAATCAAATAAAATAAAAAAAAAAATGTTAGTGCACCAAAAAAAAAAAAAAATTATATGGTCTATATAAATCCACTGGTAAATCCTCTTGAGTAATACACATCCAGGTCCGGGGAAAAAAAAAAAAGAGAGAGAAAGGAGGAAACTCATTCTCTTGATAGCTGCTACTCAGCTCATTGTAAATAAGGCACACAATCACTTCTGTGAAAAAGATAGGGGAGACCAGATCTCTGTAAACTGCTTTATTACAATAAAATCAGGATAGATATGCATATCAGCTGCTTTACACTGAAGTAATGTAAACACCAGTGTTCTTCACAGACTCATTGTACAGTTCAAAAGACAGTCCAACCCTTCTTGTGACATCGCTGTCTTTTGCACCCTTAATAACAAGAGCTTTGCATACATTTATATTTATTTTACCCTTTATTGATTAAAACGGTCATATTTCTTCTACTAGATACGACGAGTCCACGGATTCATCCTTTACTTGTGGGATATTATCCTCCTGCTAACAGGAAGTGGCAAAGAGCACCACAACAGAGCTGTCTATATAGCTCCTCCCTTGACTCCACCCCCCAGTCATTCTCTTTGCCTACACTAAGTAATAGGAAGAGGTAAAGTGAAAGAGGTGATAAAATGTTAGTTTTTATTTTCTTCAAGCAAGACTTTTTTATTTTAAATGGTCCCGGTGAGTGCTATTTTTTCCCAGGCAGCAGATGGATGAAGATTTCTGCCTGGAGACTGATGATCTTAGCAGTTGTCACTAAGATCCAGAGTAGTTCCCACAGAATGGCTGAGGAGTACTTGAGAATCTTCAGTGTGAGGAACGTTTTTCATGCTACAAGCATTGAGGTATGTTCAGTCATTTTTTTCTGGAGAGACTGTGTTATTTCAGAACTGGCTGACAGTATTCCCATAAGGGAAGGGGTAAGCAGTAATCCTACATATGATAGAAGGGTATTACTGGGACCTGTATGTTATGGGCTAATAAATGGTTGACACTGATAACATGATGTTTTTTTGGGCAAAACGATTTTATGTTTGGAAGGCAATTAAATGTTTTTTGTGTGCAAACGTTTTTGACTTTGATGGCACTGGAGGGTTCACATGGCTTTCTATGATAGTTGGGTATAAGGAAACCCACATGGCTAGGTTCTAGACTGATTTACAGCGGTTTTTACTAGGCAGTGAGACATCGATGTAGATGGGCGGGGCCTAATTTTGCACCTCAGATGCGCAGTTGAATTTTCCATGCAAGCAGCAAGCTCCAGCTCCTGAACTGACAGATTTGGCCTAAATGAAGTGCTAGAGTGATTTAACAGACCCCTGAGGGCAGGTAGGCGTCACAGCAGAGATGTGGCGAGGTGCAGGGGGTAGATTGTTTAATTTCATAACTTTTTTTGGGTAACGTTTATTTCATTAAGGGTTAAGAACATCTTACTTGTGGTGCAATCTTAGTTGGCAAGATAAGACACATATATACTAAAATTGGGATAATTATAGCATTTTAGAGCAGTTTTGGAAAAATTGTACGCTTTTTTTCTCTTAAAGGCGCAGTACCGTTTTTCAGATTATTTTTTTCACTAAATAAAGTGTTTTCAAGCCTGTTTGTGGTCATTACAAGCCTGTTTCAACATGTCTGACATTGAGGAAAGTCAATGTTCTATGTGTTTAGAAGCCATTGTGGAACCCCCACTTAAAATGTGTCCCTCATGTACTGAAAGGGCCTTACATTGCAAAGAACAAATTTTAGGTGATAAAAGTATGTCTCAGGATGATTCTCAGTCTGAAGAGAATCAGGTAATGCCATCCAATTCTCCCCAAGTGTCACAACCTTTAACGCCCGCTCAAGCGACGCCTAGTACTTCTAGCGCGTCTAATTCTTTCACCCTGCAAGATATGGCTGCAGTTATGTCTACTACCCTTACAGAGGTATTATCTAAACTGCCAGGTTTACAGGGTAAGCGCAGCAGGTCAGGTATTAGAGTAAATGCTGAGCCCTCTGATGCTTTATTGGCCATCTCCGATGTACCCTCACAGTATTCTGAATTGGGGGTGGGGGAATTGCTGTCTGAGGGAGAGCTTTCAGACTCAGGAAAGATGTTCCCTCAAACAGATCAAATGGTATATTGTATACAGCGCCAAAGGCAGAGGTATTAGGGAGGTGGAACACTCTTAGGTAAAATGATAATAAAAGCTCTAATTTATTACATACAAATAGATTAAAAATATAACAATGTAGGTAGTAAAATATACATCAATATAACAATGTGTGGAGTAAAAAATATCTTGACCAATGGATATGAATTTCAGATCATAGATAATACAAAAATAAATGAATAATGGTAGATGACCAAACAGGAATTCAGATTGTGGAATGTTATCCCATATAAAGTGCAGTGAAAGTCCAACATAAAAGTCCAATGTGAAAACAGTGTCAATAGTGTCAATAAATCTTCAAGGATGTGTGGTTTTCAAATGATTATCCAAAAGATAAAAAATGATGTTGCAAACAAAAATGCCAAAAATGTAGTGAGTTGTGAAAAAACAAAATAGTGTACACAAAAAATATATATATATATATATATATATATATATATATATATATATATATATAAATAAAAGTAAAAAATGAAACCAAAAAATCTTGTGATGGTTAACTCTCCAATGAAGTCCTGTGGTCCTTTGACTTCCTTGTTATAAACTTAACATGTATCAAAAAAATCCTAGAAAAAACAAAATAAAAACATAGTGTAGATGTACAAAAACCATATAATCTTAAAGAAATAAGCTTACCAATTGTCGACGCGTTTCGGCCTAGATGTGGCCTTTTTCAAGACAGTAAAGAGTGTAGCTTTTATATGGTAAGCCTTGTAGTGTTTGGGCGCCAAAAAATTATCAAGGGCCGCCCACTTCCTGTCATGGTGTATTGTGGGTAAATTGTTTTTAAAATGATTAAAAAGGTTAAATTCAATACTATGTATAGATGGTGATATAATCTTATTTAACATTAATACATGAAATATTATAAAAATGTGTATTTTGGGGAGGTGTATATTTATATAGAAATAGATACCACATCAATCTATAATTGGATTCTAAATCCCATCTTTATATTGAGGTATGTTATGTCTCTTATAGTGACACAATATCATTGGATTAAGAAGTACAACAACGATCCTCCAGAAATTATGAAATATTATAGAATCGCAAAACCGGAAGTGACCATTGCGTCACTTCCGGTATCGATCACACGTCACTTCCGGTATCGGTCTTTCACGGAAGATGATAGTGGGCTAATAGGAGTTCATGTAAAAAGTCGGAAGCCCTTCCTAATCTAAGGTCAACGGGGAATTCATCTACAGTCAACAGGGATTTTTTCCCTCAAACAGACTCAGATGTGACGGCCTTTAAGTTTAAGCTTGAACACCTCCGCTTGTTACTCCGGGAGGTTTTAGCGACTCTGGATGATTGTTACCCTATTTCATCCCACCAGAGAAATTGTGTAAAATGGATAAATATCTAGAGGTCCCTACTTACACTAATGTTTTTCCAGTCCCTAGAAGGATTTCGGACATTGTCACTAAGGAATGGGATAGACCAGGCATTCCGTTCTCTCCCCCTCCTACTTTTAAGAAAATGTTTCCCATATCTGACACCATTCGGGATTCCTGGCAGACGGTCCCTAAGGTGGAGGGAGCTATTTCTTCCCTGGCTAAGCGTACAACTATCCCTATTGAGGACAGTTGTGCTTTCAAAGACCCTATGGATAAAAAATTAGAGGGTCTTCTAAAGAAATTGTTTGTTCATCAGGGTTTTCTTCTACAACCTATAGCGTGCATTGTTCCAGTAACTACTGCAGCAGCTTTTTGGTTAGAGGCTCTAGAGGAGTCTCTTAAGGTTGAGACCCCATTAGATGATATTTTGGATAGAATTAAGGCTCTCAAGCTAGCTAATTCTTTTATTACAGATGCCGCTTTTCAAATGGCTGTTAGCGGCAAAGAATGCAGGCTTTGCCATTTTAGCGCGTAGAGCGTTATGGCTTAAGTCTTGGTCTGCTGATGTGTCATCAAAATCTAAGCTTTTAGCTATCCTTTTTAAAGGTAAGACCCTATTCGGGCCTGAACTAAAGGAGATCATTTCCGACATTACTGGAGGTAAAGGTCATGCCCTTCCTCAGGACAAGACGGTTAAAATGAGGGCCAAACAAAATAATTTTCGTTCCTTTCAAAACTTTAAAGGTGGATCCTCTACTTCCTCCTCCGCCACAAAGCAGGAGGGGAATTTTGCACAATCCAAGTTAGTCTGGAGACCTAACCAGACCTGGAATAAAGGTAAACAGGCCAAGAAGCCCGCTGCTGCTACCAAGACAGCATGAAGGGGCAGCCCCCGATCCGGGACCGGATCTAGTAGGGGGGCAGACTTTCTCTGTTCGCTCAGGCTTGGGCAACGGACGTTCAGGATCCCTGGGCATTAAAAATCGTGACCCAGGGGTATCGACTAGGATTCATCTTTCACGTTTGTCTGTAGACCAGACAAAAAGAGAGGCGTTCTTACTCTGTGTAAAAGACCTATATACCATGGGTGAAATCTACCCAGTTCCAAAACCAGAACAAGGGCAGGGGTTTTACTCAAATCTGTTCGTGGTTCCACAAAAAGAGGGAACATTCAGACCGATTTTAGATGCCTAAACAAATTTCTCAGAGTCCCATCGTTCAAGATGGAGACCATTCGAACTATTTTACCAATGATCCAGGAGGGTCAATATATGACTACCGTGGATTTAAAGGATGAGTATCTTCACATTCCTATCCACAGAGATCATCACCAGTTTCTCAGGTTCACTTTCCTGGACAAACACTAGCAGTTTGTGGCCCTCCCCTTCGGGTTGGCCACAGCTCCCAGAATCTTCACAAAGGTGCTAGGGTCCCTTCTGACGGTTCTAAGGCCGCGGGGCATAGCAGTGGCACCCTATCTGGACGATATTTTGATTCAGGCGTCAACTTACCAGCTAGCCAAATCTCACACGGACATTGTGCTGGCTTTTCTAAGAACTCACGGGTGGAAGGTGAATATACAAAAGAGTTCACTAGTTCCACTGACAAGAGTTCCATTTCTAGGAACTCTGATAGACTCGGTAGACATGAAAATATTTCTGACGGAGGTCAGAAAGTCAAAGATCTTAACTTCTTGCCGGGCTCTTCGGTCCACTCCTCGGCCATCAGTGGCGCAGTGTATGGAGGTCATTGGATTAATGGTAGCGGGAATGGACATAGTTCCGTTTGCTCGCTTACATCTCCGACCTCTGCAGCTGTGCATGCTCAGACAGTGGAATGGGGATTATGTGGATTTGTCTCAGATAAATCTGGATCTAGAGACCAGAGACTCTCTTCTTTGGTGGTTGTCACAGGATCATCTGTCCCAGGGAATGTGCTTCCGCAGGCCAGCATGGGTCATAGTGACGACGGACGCCAGCCTCTTGGGCTGGGGTGCAGTCTGGAATTCCCTGAAGGCTCAGGGTGTTTGGACTCAGGAGGAGTCCCTACTACCAATCAATATTCTGGAACTGAGAGCAATATTCAACGCGCTTCAAGCGTGGCCTTAGTTGGCCTTGGCCAAATTCATAAGGTTCCAGTCGGACAATATCACGACTGTAGCATATATCAATCATCAAGGGGGAACAAAGAGTTCTCGATGATAGAGGTTTCCAAGATAATTCGATGGGCAGAGACGCACTCTTGCCATCTATCAGCAATTTACATCCCAGGAGAACTGGGAAGCGGATTTTCTAAGTCGTCAGACTTTTCATCCGGGGGAGTGGGAGCTCCATCCGGAGATGTTTGCGACATTGATTCGTCAATGGAGCACACCGGAATTGGATCTGATGGCATCTCGTCAGAATGCCAAACTTCCTTGTTACGGATCCAGATCAAGGGATCCTCAAGCAGTACTGATAGATGCTCTAGCAGTACCTTGGTCGTTCAACCTGGTTTATGTGTTTCCTCCCTTTCCTCTCTTGCCTCGTCTGATTGCCAGAATCAAACAAGAGAGAGCTTTGGTAATCTTGATAGCTCCTGCGTGGCCACGCAGGACTTGGTATGCAGATTTGGTGGAAATGTCATCTCTGCCACCGTGGAAACTGCCACTGAGACAGGATCTTTTCAATCAAGGTCCGTTCCAACACCCAAATCTAAATTCTCTGCAGCTGACTGCCTGGAGATTGAACGCTTGATTTTATCTAAGCGGGGATTCTCTGAGTCGGTTATTGATACCTTGATATGGCGTAAATATCTTTATTGGTGCGAATCCAAGGGCTACTCATGGAGTAGGGTTAGGATTCCTAGGATTTTGTCCTTTCTCCAAGAAGGATTGGAGAATGGATTATCAGATAGTTCCTTAAAGGGACAAATTTCTGCTTTGTCAATTTTACTACACAAGCATCTGGCGGATGTCCCAGACGTTCAGTCTTTTTGTCAGGCTTTAGTCAGAATCAAGCCTGTGTTTAAACCTGTTGCTCCGCCATGGAGTTTGAATTTAGTTCTAAATGTTCTTCAAGGGGTTCCGTTTAAACCCATGCATTCCATAGATATTAAGCTTTTATCTTGGAAAGTTTTGTTTTTAGTTGCTATCTTTTCTGCTCGAAGAGTTTCTGAGCTTTCTGCATTACAATGCGACTCGCCTTATCTTATATTCCATTCTGATAAGGTGGTTTTGCGCACTAAACCTGGATTCCTTCCTAAGGTTGTTTCAAATAAGAATATTAATCAGGAAATTATTGTTCCTTCTCTATGTCCTAATCTTTCTTCTAAGAAGGAGCGTCTGTTACATAATCTGGACGTGGTTCGTGCCTTGAAGTTTTACTTACAAGCGACCAAGGATTTCCGTCAAACATCTTCTCTATTTGTTGTTTATTCTGGAAAGCGTAGGGGTCAAAAAGCTACGGCTACCTCTCTTTTTGGCTGAAAAGCATCATCCATTTGGCATGGACAGCAGCCTCCTGATAAGATTACAGCTCATTCTACTAGAGCGGTGGCTTCCACATGGGCTTTTAAAAACGATGCTTCTGTTGAACAGATTTGTAAGGCTGCGACTTGGTCCTCCCTTCATACCTTTTCCAAATTTTCCAAATTTGATACTTTTTCTTCTTCTGGGGCTATTTTTGGGAGAAAAGTTGTTCAAGCAGTGGTGCCTTCCGTTTAGGTATCTGTCTTGTCCCTCCCGTTCATCCATGTCCTGTTGCTTTGGTATTGTATCCCACAAGTAAGGATGAATCCGTGGACTCGTTGTATCTAGTAGAAGAAAAGGACATTTATGCTTACCTGATAAATTGATTTCTTCTACGATACGACAAGTCCACGGCCCTCCCTGTTATATTTGACAGATAAGATTTTTGCTTTCAAAACTTCAGTCACCTCTGCACCTTTTTAGTTTCTCCTTTTTCTTCCTATACCTTTGGTCAAATGACTGGGGGGTGGATTCAAGTATAGACAGCTTTGCTGTGGTGCTCTTTGCCACTTCCTGTTAGCAGGAGGATAATATCCCACAAGTAAGGATGAATCCGTGGACTCGTCGTATCGTAGAAGAAATCAATTTATCAGGTAAGCATAAATTTCCTTTTAAAAATATTTTATAGTACATTTTTTTTCTCTAAAAGAGAAAGTACACAATTTTTCAGATTCCCTCACAGGGATTTCAGTCTTACATTGTGCCAATATTTGTGTGTTTCCCTGAGGGGCTTAACCCTTTCTCTGTGTTTTATACTGTATGTTCAGCTATCTAGTTTTAGATACTTGCCTTTCCTTACTATTCTAAATCATTATGGAGCAAGAAGGTGTAGCTTAAGTCTTAGTACATAATAAAAAGGGCGATCTACTGATAATTTGATGTGTCTCCCTATTACCTATGTGCTAAGTCTGTGTACATTTGCTCACTTTTTAGTTAGAAACAGCTCTGGTGTAGCATAGAGTGTGCAAACTGCTAACCCCTGTACCAAAGGGTCACAAACATCAGCAGCACATCCTTAATAGCACGTTTCGGACTACATGTCCTTAATCATGTGCAAGGATGGTGCTGCTGCTTCTTTGAATTTCTTTCTGCATTTGCAGCAGAGTACTCCGGGATTTGTTACCCACCATGGTTATCTCCAGGACAGTTCTACGTACTTGCCTCCTAACTTAAAACAGTACATTCACTCTGCAATTTCACGACTGATGGCTATCATGCCGCCACCACTTAAACGCATGCAAAGGGCCAAAGAGAACCCTTTGCAGGCCCTGGGCTCATCTAGGACATCCCTACAGAGTGACCTGTCTAGGTACTCTGTACCTTCCAGGAGTACAATCAAATCAGAATCTTCCTCAGCTGAGGACGATTATTCAGTAACCCAGTACCCCCTATCTACCTTCCCGGTTCCTGGTGTTCTTTATGAGCTAATTACCAAGGAATTAAACAAATCTTGAATTCCCTTTGTTCCCTTTGCCAAATTAAAAAGCATTTTCACTTTACCCTCTGAAAAATTGGAGGTATAGGAGAGTATTCCAAAGTGGACGGTGCTATATACACTTTGGCACGCAGACTAACATTCCTTTAGAGGTCAGTACCTCTTTAAAAAGATCCAATGGACAGAAAATTAAAAGTTTCCTCAGCTGACAAGCTATATGTTTCATCCAGCTATTAGTGTATCCTGCATGAAGCTACTGCAGTCTGGTGTGACAACACCTCTGACCTCTTCCAAGAAGCTTTAATTGATAAAATTCAGGATCACTTGAAGTTAGTTAAGATTGTGTACAGTTACATTTATGATGCAGCTATTAAAATAACTTGCATTATTGCAAATAGTGCTGTTATGATTGTTCTGGCTAGAGAAGCCTTATGGCTCAAGTAATGGTCTGCTGTTTGAGGGCTGCATTTATGATTTGACGGACAAGGTTCGCTATCATGAACCTTGTCCACCTAGCTTTGCTTGTCCAATGCCACCCCCTGCTCACACGTGGCTGGCAATCATCCCAATCGAATCTGATCAGGGCGATTGAAATCCGCCACACTTTAAGTGGCGAAGAGGTTTAGTAGTACTTAGCAGCTTCGAAGCCCCATTGCTACTTATCTCAGCTTGATACATGGAGTCTATATTATCTAAAAGCAGACTTCTTTCCCTCCCTTTTAAGGAAAAGGTCTTGTTTGGACCTGAACAGGATGCTATAATCCAGTATAGCATGATACATTCCCTAGAGGTAGGGTTAAGTCTGGTGGACAATTTTACTCCTTTCATCTTTCCAAGATGCAAAGATTCCCCTTTTCAATGTCTTAAAAGTCAGACACCTCCAAGTTCACGTGGAAGCCTGGTTCCTCTTGATTGAAGTCCAAACAGGCCAAAAAGCTTGCTCCTTCCTCCAAATTAGCTTGAAGATGCAGCCCACAGTCCAGACTCTGTTCTCGTGTGGGGCAGACTGAACTTTTTTCTGGAAAAATCAGTTCAAGATCCTTGGGTGCCGAGTATAATTTCTCAGGGGTACTGCATAGTTTTTTGGTCTCACCCTCCTCAAGGAAGATTCTTTGTGTCTCATGTTCCAAAAGATCTTTAAAAAGGGCAGAGCTTTCTTAACTTGAAAGATGCCTATTTGCATATCCCTATTCACAGTAATCATGGACAATTCTTCAGATTTGCCTATCTAAAGAGGCATTACCAATTTGTGGGGCTTCCATTTGGCCTGACAACAGCACTAAGGGGTAGATTTACTAAAGGTCGAGCGGACATGTCGCTCAACCTCATTAAATGTCGACAGCATACGCTGTCGGCATGTAACATTGCACAAGCATTTTTTACATTTTTTTTTTATTTATCAACCAATAACAGAAAACATTACAAAAATCAAGTCAAAATATGACCATAGGGTTACGCAGGACCTGAACGAAAGCAAATAAAGCATTAGCTGCAACTCAAGATCAAGGTTCTCTACTATTGGCATTTTTACCTGTGAAAATAAAATCTAACCAAAATAAAGAGGAAAAGAAGCGAGAAAAAAAAAAACACCCCACACACCCCTGTCCCCACCCCCCCCTCATCCCATCCCTCTCTCATTCACCACCAAGCCATATGCTGGGCAGGTGACCAGCATAGATCTGTAGTTGGACATACAAAGCTTTTATTACCGGTTTGACTAGCGCAATTTGGGCAGACACGGGAAATGACAGAATATATACTTTCCAGTGCTTAAAAAATAGTGCTAGTTGGGCATCAGTGGGGTTCTGTAGATTACATTGTTCTAACAAAAATTGGGACATCAATGCATTTTTAAGTTCTTTCAATTTTGGTGCTGCTTGCGCCTTCCAAGACCTCAGAATAAGATTTCGCCCTAGAAATATAATAGTATTAATTAACTTAAAGTTTTTAAACGTTCCTTGGAATTTGGCTAAAAAAACAAATTTCCAGCGGATGAATATGAACGTCTAGTAGTATTGAGTTCATCCAATAGGTCACTTTTAGCTCAAAATTGACTAATTTTCAGGCAAGCCCAGAAACAATGTAGAAGATCTGCGGCAGGGGCACTGCATCTAGAACATTAAATATTTGTCTTATACCATCTAGATAGTCTCTCCGGAGTCAAATACGTCATTAAGCTTATTTTAATCTGAGACTCCCTCCAGGCCATCAGAACCCATGCTTTCTCTATTAATTTAAAGGTGTCCACTATTACCTGAATATCTATATCAGAGAAAATGTTACTCCATTTAGAAACTATATATTCCAGTTGCTTTGCAGAGGGACGTTGATTGAGAAGAGAATAGAGAGAAGAAATGGAGTATACACCTATTTGATATGCATTAATCCTACTCTGTAGATCTGAAAGGGACCAATCCATACCATATCTTTGTTTTAGTTCAGAACAAAAATGTCTTATCTGCAAATAGGCATAGAAGTCTCTTAGAAAGCCCAAATTGAATACACAAATCAACTAAAGGAGATAGATCTGGGTATAGAATTTGTGTAATACACTTCAAGCTTTTACTGGACCATTGTCTAAAAACGTAATTTGTTAGACCCGGCGAAAAATTTGGATTTCCTGTAATAGGTAAAATTTTTGACACATAAGGCGAGTATTCCATTTCGGAACAAAGCTTTTGCCATGCTGTAATAATATTTATAAAGGTTATTAGAGAATAAACCGACGAGTGGGGGAGAGGTTATTGGACAATGCAGGATAGCATTCAGTTGAAAGGGAGCCACCAATAATTATTCCCAAGCAGAGGAAGTAACTTGTTCTTGTTCAGTTAGCCAGTCAAATGCAATCTCAACACGGGCAGCTAAACTGTAAAATTGAATATTTGGCAAAGCCAAACCCACTGCAGCTTTATCATTCATAAAACGATGAACCGCTATGCGTGCCTTAACCCCATTCCAAAGAAAATTAGAACAGGATTTATTATATTTTATTATGTCAGCTTTATGGATGGGGATCAGGATATTCTGTATTAAATAATATAATTTAGGAAAAAGTATTGTTTTAATTAATGTAATACGTGCTGTTAGAGAAATAGGTAAATAGGTAAATTTACCCAGTCCTCCATCTTTTTCTTGCAGGCCACGAAAACAAAAATTTAAATTATACCATTCTTCAGGATTAGGACTTAGCCTGATACCTAAATAGGTAATCTGTGGTCCTTTCTTATTTAGCCACAGAAGTTCGAATTTGGACAGGTTAATTGTATAACCTGAAATTTGGCCGAAAACTGCGAGAATATCCATAAGGAGAGGGAGATTTTTCTTAATATTACTCAGAAACAGAAGTAAATCGTCAGCGTAAAGTAATAGGACCAGTTTATGTCCCCATATACGAATACCCTCCAGTTGTTGGCAAAGAAAAATCGCCAAAGGTTCCAAGGATACATTAAAAAGTAACGGAGAGAGTGGGCAGCCTTGTCTGGTTCCCCTTTGAAGGACCAGACACTGTGAAATCTCTCCATTAATAATTAGAGCAGAAGTCGGAGCACTATATATTTAGCGAATAAAGTTGTTAAGATATCCAGTCAAGCCAAATTGCTCTAAAGAGAAAAAAAGATGTTCCCAAGAAATACGGTTGAACGCTTTCTCTGCGTCAACTGTCAATAAAGCCAGATCCGCAGTATCCTTATGTCTAGAAGATTTAAATTTATTCCAGAAAAAAAATCAAGCATTGTCATTACCTTTCACATGTTTTTTGCCCGGTTCCTGCCCAACATAAAACCTGATTGATTTTCATGGATTATGAAGCCTAAATGTGGTTTTAATCTATTGGCTATAATAGATATTAACAATTTATAGTCGGTGTTCAGTACTGATATGGGCCTCTATGAGGATGTGAGTTCCGGGTCTTTATTTTTTTTAGAATTAAAGATATATTAGCGGCTGCAAAGTATGGGGAACATTTGGTATTATTAAGAAAATACAAATTAAATAACATCAAGTATCAGGGAAATTTGAGACTGTAGAATCCTATAGAAGTCGATAGGAAGACAGTCTGGTTCAGCCGCTTTATTAGTCTTAGCTGACTTAATAGCAGCTAAAATTTCAACCTCTGAAATAGGGCTGTTAATTTCAGCCATAATTTCTATAGGGAGTTTGGGGATTTTAATTTTTTCCCAAAATACTTTTTCCTTATTTACCTCATGATCCTCATGCTTATACAGCTTACTGAAATAGTTGAAGAAAACTCTACTTATGTCAGAATTATTGGTAAATCTATCGGTACCACTTCTAATGGTCGCTATACTGTTCTTATTAGTTGTTTTCGTAATTCTAGCCAAAAATTTAGCGGACCTACCCACAAAATCCCCATAAAGAGCCTTTTGTCTTCGATCCTCTTGAATAGTTTTCTGTTTAATAAAAATATCACGCAAAGTCTTAGCATTTATATATTTAAGCCAACTGGAATTAAAAGGGTACCCCAAATAGGCTCTATATGCATTTTTGACTTGATTGGATATCTGAATTTCTTGTTGTTTGACTTTTTTTTAAGACTGCACATATAGGCCTTTATATTACCTCTTAGGACAGCCTTAGCGGATTCCCAAAACACCTCTGGTTTTTCTATATATGAAATATTATCATTAAAGAATTCCCTCCATTTCGCTTTAAGCCAATTTTGAAAATTAATATTGTTCACCAAGTATTTCGGATAAAAAAAATAGTCTGATTACGGGGGGAATGTATAAGGGACGCATTGAGCACTAATGTAATAATAGCATGGTCCGAAATTACAATATCTGCTCTCCATTCAAGACCAATCAAGGACTCTGCAATCAGAAACAAATCAATCCTAGACAGAGATTGATGTCCCTTAGACATACATGTATAAGATCTCAAGTCTGGGTTCTGAGAGCGCCAAATGTCAATCAAGCCTAAGTGAAAACAAAACTTCTGAAGAATTACGCACCTTCCTATCCTTATTAATCCATGGATTTTTATTAGCTATATCTAATTTGGGTTCCGCAATTAAATTGAAATCTCCTGCCACTATGAGATTTTGGCCTATATATTTATGTAGATGCAGTGCCATATTATTCCAGAATTCCCTGTCAACCTTATTGGGGCCATAGATATTGCAAAGAACAAACAGTGTTTTATTATATAGCATCTCTATGATTTGAAAACAGCCCTCCAAATCTATAAAGCTAGATTCTATTTTGTATTCTAGGGATTTATTGAAAAGAATTGCCACACCTCTCTTACGAGAGTTGTGAGGGGCAGCAATAACCTCCCCAACCCATTTAATCTAAAGTTTGGAAATTTCAGATGTTTTTAAATGAATCTCCTGTAAGAAAGCAATATCAGGTTTGGAGTTACTAAGGTGCTTAATTATAGATTTCCTTTTTATTGGGGAGGTTATGCTGCCCACATTCCAGGAAACTAAATTAAAAGTTGCTGACATTTAAGTCGACTAAGGATGGGTACAGGAAATATAGGTACAGAGAAAGAGCAAGGACGACAGGGGAGGGGAGAAACAGTGAAGGAAAAAAAAAAAAAGGAGAAAAGGACCCCCCTTGACATGCATATACCACAACTTAAACCACAATTATGTGAACAAATTTAAAAACCAGAAAATATATTGGTCAAACTTCATTCCATAACCTAGGAATCTAACAGCAATTAGTGACTCATAGTATATTAACCAGTTATCCAAAGGGGGAAGAGAAAAAAAAATCCCCCTTGACATACATATAATACAGCTAAACCACAATTCTGTGAACAAATTTTAAAAACCAAAAACATATTGAAACAAACTTCATTCCTTAACCTATGAATCTAACAGTGATTAGAGACTCATAGTATACTAACCAGTTATAATAATCCCAGCTCTTTACAGAGAGATACTGCTTCATTAACATTGCTTAATGTATATGAGATCTCTGCCTTTGACACTAGGAGTTTTGCAGGGTAGACTAATCTAACATTACACTCTGCTTTCATAAATTTGGCATAGAAGGGAGACATTTCTCTTCTTTTAGTCAAGGTTTCAGAAGAGGAATCTTGGAAAATCAGATTTTTGTGAGGGCCTATAAGAAGGGAATTGAGATTCCTCTAATATTTCAAATATAACAATTTGTCTTGGTAATTAACAAACTTAAAAATAATAGGTATTGGTTTAGATTCCACATTATTCTCTCTTAAATGCCAAATTCTGTGCACTCTTTCTATCTGAAAAGGTGTAGGAGGAGGTGGGATCAGGAGTGACTGAGGTAAAGTAAGAGAGACAAAGGCCATCAGATCTTGGAACTCTACCGATTCTGGGTGGCCAATAACTCTCAGATTGTTGCGCCTTGACCGGTCGTCGAGATCTTCAATTCTAGACTGCAATAAAGCAATGGCATTGCCTTGAGCAGTTGTGGTGGGAACATAGAGATTCAATCTGTCCTCCAAGTCAGACACCCTTGTCTCCACCTCCTCCATTCTGGCTGTAAACTGTCTAATTTCACTCGTCAGATTAGAAATCTCAGATTTAATTTCTTGTTTGATTATATCTAAATGGGTTGCAATCATTTTAGCAACTTCAGAGGCAAATTCTGACATATCATTAAAGCAAATATTAGATGTCCCCCGCTTGTGTGAGGTATCAAGGGTGAGATCTGAATTTTTAGTATTACCTTTCTTGTCTTTTTGTTTAGGGGGCATAGTGGGGGAGGAACCTTTATGGTGAGAAATGAACCTATCCATTCACCTCTGAATACTTAGGCCTAGATTTGGAGTTTTGCGTTAGAAGGGGTGCGTTAGCTACGCGTGCTTTTTTCTGGCCGCACCTTTTAAATACCGCTGGTATTTAGAGTTCACAGAATGGCTGCGTTAGGCTCCAAAAAAGGAGCGTAGAGGCATATTTACCGCCACTTCAACTCTCGATACCAGCGGTGCTTACGGACGCGGCCAGCTTCAAAAACGTGCTCGTGCACGATTTCCCCATAGGAAACAATGGGGCTGTTTGAGCTGAAAAAAAACCTAACACGTGCAAAAAAGCAGCGTTCAGCTCCTAACGCGGCCCCATTGTTTCCTATGGGGAAACACTTCCTAAGTCTGCACCTAACACCCTAACATGTACCCCGAGTCTAAACACCCCTAACCTTACACTTATTAACCCCTAATCTGCCGCCGCCGCTATCGCTGACACCTGCATATTATTATTAACCCCTAATCTGCCGCTCCGTACACTGCCGCAACCTACATTATCCCTATGTACCCCTAATCTGCTGCCCCTAACACCGCCGACCCCTATATTATATTTATTAACCCCTAATCTGCCCCCCACAACGTCGCCGCCAGCTACCTACAATAATTAACCCCTAATCTGCCGACCGCATCTCACCGCTACTATAATAAAGTTATTAACCCCTAATCCGCCTCACTCCCGCCTCAATAACCCTATAAGAAATAGTATTAACCCCTAATCTGCCCTCCCTAACATCGCCGACACCTAACTTCAATTATTAACCCCTAATCTGCCGACCGGAGCTCACCGCTACTATAATAAATGTATTAACCCCTAAAGCTAAGTCTAACCCTAACACTAACACCCCCCTAAGTTAAATATAATTTTATTCTAACGAAATAAATTAACTCTTATTAAATAAATGAATCCTATTTAAATCTAAATACTTACCTGTAAAATAAACCCTAATATAGCTACAATATAAATTATTATTATATTGTAGCTATTTTAGGATTAATATTTATTTTACAGTCAACTTTGTATTTATTTTAACCAGGTACAATAGCTATTAAATAGTTAAGAACTATTTAATAGTTACCTAGTTAAAATAAGTACAAAATTACCTGTAAAATAAATCCTAACCTTAGTTACAATTAAACCTAACACTACACTATCAATAAATAAATTAAATAAACTACCTACAATTATCTACAATTAAACCTAACACTACACTATCAATAAATTAATTAAATACAATACCTACAAATAACTACAATTAAATAAACTAACTAAAGTACAAAAAATAAAAAAGAACTAAGTTACAAAAAATAAAAAAATATTTACAAACATTAGAAAAATATTACAACAATTTTAAACTAATTACACCTACTCTAAGCCCCCTAATAAAATAACAAAGACCCCCAAAATAAAAAAATGCCCTACCCTATTCTAAATTAAAGAAGTTCAAAGCTCTTTTACCTTACCAGCCCTGAAAAGGGCCATTTGCGGGGCATGCCCCAAAAAATTCAGCTCTTTTGCCTGTAAAAAAAACATACTATACCCCCCCCAACATTACAACCCACCACCCACATACCCCTAATCTAACCCAAACCCCCCTTAAATAAACCTAACACTAAGCCCCTGAAGATCTTCCTACCTTATCTTCACCACGCCGGGTTCACCGATCGATCCAGAAGAGCTCCTCCGATGTCTTGATCCAAGCCCAAGCGGGGGGCTGAAGATGTCCATGATCCGACTGAAGTCTTCATCCAAGCGGGAGCTGAAGAGGTCCATGATCCGGCTGAAGTCTTCTATCAAGCGGCATCTTCAATCTTCTTTCTTCCGGATCCATGTTCATCCCGCCGACGCGGAACATCCATCTTCACCGACGACTTCCCGACGAATGACGGTTCCTTTAAGGGACGTCATCTAAGATGGCGTCCCTCGAATTCCGATTGGCTGATAGGATTCTATCAGCCAATCGGAATTAAGGTAGGAAAATTCTGATTGGCTGATGGAATCAGCCAATCAGAATCAAGTTCAATCCGATTGGCTGATTGGATCAGCCAATCAGATTGAGCTCGCATTCTATTGGCTGATCGGAACAGCCAATAGAATGCGAGCTCAATCTGGCTGATCGGATCAGCCAATCGGATTGAACTTGATTCTGATTGGCTGATTCCATCAGCCAATCAGAATTTTCCTACCTTAATTCCGATTGGCTGATAGAATCCTATCAGCCAATCGGAATTCGAGGGACGCCATCTTGGATGACGTCCCTTAAAGGAACCGTCATTCGTCGGGAAGTCGTCGGTGAAGATGGATGTTCCGCGTCGGCGGGATGAACATGGATCCGGAAGAAAGAAGATTGAAGATGCCGCTTGATAGAAGACTTCAGCCGGATCATGGACCTCTTCAGCTCCCGCTTGGATGAAGACTTCAGTCGGATCATGGACATCTTCAGCCCCCCGCTTGGGCTTGGATCAAGACATCGGAGGAGCTCTTCTGGATCGATCGGTGAACCCGGCGTGGTGAAGATAAGGTAGGAAGATCTTCAGGAGCTTAGTGTTAGGTTTATTTAAGGGGGGTTTGGGTTAGATTAGGGGTATGTGGGTGGTGGGTTGTAATGTTGGGGGGGGTATTGTATGTTTTTTTTTACAGGCAAAAGAGCTGAATTTTTTGGGGCATGCCCCGCAAATGGCCTTTTTTTATTTTGGGAGTCTTTGTTATTTTATTAGGGGGCTTAGAGTAGGTGTAATTAGTTTAAAATTGTTGTAATATTTTTCTAATGTTTGTAAATATTTTTTTATTTTTTGTAACTTAGTTCTTTTTTATTTTTTGTACTTTAGTTAGTTTATTTAATTGTAGTTATTTGTAGGTATTGTATTTAATTAATTTATTGATAGTGTAGTGTTAGGTTTAATTGTAGATAATTGTAGGTAGTTTATTTAATTTATTTATTGATAGTGTAGTGTTAGGTTTAATTGTAACTTAGGTTAGGATTTATTTTACAGGTAATTTTGTACTTATTTTAACTAGGTAACTATTAAATAGTTCTTAACTATTTAATAGCTATTGTACCTGGTTAAAATAAATACAAAGTTGCCTGTAAAATAAATATTAATCCTAAAATAGCTACAATATAATTATAATTTATATTGTAGCTATATTAGGGTTTATTTTACAGGTAAGTATTTAGATTTAAATAGGATTAATTTATTTAATAAGAGTTAATTTATTTCGTTAGAATAAAATTATATTTAACTTAGGGGGGTGTTAGTGTTAGGGTTAGACTTAGCTTTAGGGGTTAATACATTTATTATAGTAGCGGTGAGCTCCGGTCGGCAGATTAGGGGTTAATAATTGAAGTTAGGTGTTGGCGATGTTAGGGAGGGCAGATTAGGGGTTAATACTATTTCTTATAGGGTTAGTGAGGCGGGAGTGAGACGGATTAGGGGTTAATAACTTTATTATAGTAGCGGTGAGATGCGGTCGGCAGATTAGGGGTTAATAAGTGTAGGTAGGTAGCGGCGACGTGGGGGGCAGATTAGGGGTTAATAAATATAATATAGGGGTCGGCGGTGTTAGGGGCAGCAGATTAGGGGTTCATAGGGATAACGTAGATGGCGGCGGTATACGGAGCGGCAGATTAGGGGTTAAAAATTTTAATCAAGTGGCGGCGATGTTGGGGGACCTCGGTTTAGGGGTACATAGGTAGTTTATGGGTGTTAGTGTACTTTAGAGCACAGTAGTTAAGAGCTTTATGAACCGGCGTTAGCCCAAAAAACTCTTAACTCCTGTTTTTTTTCTGCGGCTGGAGTTTTGTCGTTAGATTTCTAACGCTCACTGCAGCCACGACTCTAAATACCGGCGTTAGAAAGATCCCATTGAAAAGATAGGATACGCAAATGGCGTAGGGGGATCTGCGGTATGGAAAAGTCGCGGCTGGAAAGTGAGCGTTAGACCCTTTAATGACTGACTCCAAATACCAGCGGGCGGTAAAAACCAGTGTTAGGAGCCTCTAACGCTGGTTTTCACGGCTACCGCCCAACTCTAAATCTAGGCGTTAGTGAGTTATAGTGTCTAAAATATTTTATTTTAAAAAAAAAAAGCAAAAAATTAACGCAAATCAACTATACTTGATGGGCTAGTTAACAAGTGACTTCTATAAAGGCAAAAAGAGAGAGAGAAAAAAAAGTGAAAGAACCTTAAATTAGGGGCCAGTAGGTCCAAAACAATATACTTCAATATAGCATTTTTTGTGAAATGCCGACCCCTGTTCACTCGTGGCCAATTGGCCGCTAGCAGGGGGTGTCAATCATCTCAGTTATTCAGATCCTTCATTCCCATGGTTGGGCTTCATCATAGACTCTGTAACAACGATACTATCTCTCACAGAGACTTGAATTGCGGAAAGGCATATGCCCTTCTCCAACAAATGCTTCTTACTGCAGTGCTTCAATGCTTGAAAGTGGTTGGTCTCAGGGAGGCGGCTTCAGATGCCATTCCTTTTGCCAGATTCTACTTATGTTCTTTGCTGCTTCAAATGTTGAAACAGTGGAATACATATTACAACGACCTGTCTTCAAAGATCTCCTGAAGAGCGCAGGGAGTTTGATCCCCTTGGGAGCCGAGGTTACCAAGCAATATCTTAGAACTCAGTGCAATCTTTAGGGCTCTCCAGAGTTGGCCCCTGTTAAGACAGGAGTCTTTTCCGAGTTTTCAGTCAGACAGTGACACAGCAGTGACTCACATCAATCACCAAGGCATTATTCAAAGCACCTTAGCAATGAAACAGGTAGCCCACATTCTGACTTGGGCAAAACACCATAATTGCTCATTTCATGATTTCAGCAATTCACATTCTGGGTTTGGACAATTGGGAAGCAGACTTACTCTGTCATCAATCTCTTCATTCTAAGTACTAAATATTTCTCCCTATTTAAAGGGTTAGAAGCAAACACCTTATTTCCTGAAACGAAGCTCCTAAATATATTTAATTTAGCTTTCAAACTCACATAAAATGAGCTGCAAAGACCGCCCATAAAAATAGGCAGAGTTTATGTAAAATGCATTCCCAGACTCCATCCAATAGGGAAGCAGTTCTGTTTATTTAATTTTAATATTTATACTGCATGATAATGTCTTTGTTTGCTCCCGGTTTCAGAAGCGTGCAGTTACTATAGGGGCGCAAGTTTCCCTTTTTGGTGTTATTATAAGCAATAGCGAGTGGGATGTTAATTATTAATATCCAAATTTGCTATTGCTTATAATCAAAGCGGCGCACCTCTGAACAAACATTGTATACTGGATTTATAAATATATTAAAACATTAAAAGCAAAATATTTAAATATAGGAGACATTTTTCTAGGGGTTAAAAAAATGCTCGTTAGTCTAGGGGTTGTTTTCCTTTTCCTAAAATCAAAGCAACTTGCTCGTTAGTCTAAGGGTACTTAACTTTATTAATATGCAAGGGATTTTCATGTGGCTACTCCATCTACAATGTGTGATTTCCGTTCATCTTCAGCGCTGTGTTGCACCACTCCCATGGACGCTGATGTCACAATCCACGCTGCAGCAGAGAGGACTGAGGGACCAAGATGCGCATGCGTTACCCGGCAAGGGAATTAAATGCGCATGCGAGCCGCCATGATGTTTCTACCTAGGTAGAACATTGGTATAGGGCATACATAATGAGAAAAAGTGGGTTTGGAGCAATAAGAATTTTTAAACTCAAATAACAAGAAAAAGGCTGAAAATATTTAATAGGTATATATTACAAATATGTAATAAATGTATTGAAGTTTTAAAAATGATTAAAACATTTTCTCTTGTAAGATGTATCGAGTCCACGGATTCATCCATACTTGTGGGATATTCTCCTTCCTAACAGGAAGTGGCAAAGAGAGCACACACAGCAGAGCTGTCTATATAGCTCCTCCCTTAGCTCCACCCCCCCTTTTCCTGCTTAACTGCTAGGAAGGGTAAAGTGAGTGTGGTGACAAAAATGTTAGTTTTTATTTTCTCAAGCAAACGTTTGTTATTTTAAATGGTACCGGTGTGTACTATTCTCTCTCTGGCAGAAAAGGGATGAATATTTCTGCAAGGAGGATGATGATCTTAGCACTTTGTAACTAAGATCCACTGCTGTTCCCACAAAGGCTGAGGAGTACAGGAAAACTTCAGTTGGGGGAATGGTTTGCATGCTAAGCTGCATTGAGGTATGTTCAGTCAATTTTTTTCTAGACAGACTGTGATAATTCTAGAAAAGGCTGACAATATCCCCATGAGGGAAAGGTAAGCTGTATTCAGACACTTAATAGAAAGAATCCCAGCTTACATTAAGGGCTCATTTGTTACTGGTGGCACTTATGGAAAAAACGTTTTTTCTATTGAATACTTAACGTTTTTTTGAGGGACTTTAAGGGGTCTTGTGGCTTGTTTAAGGGTTATTAACCCACATGGCTAGTTTAGAAACACTTTGGTGTGTTTATTTTAGGCCCCACTAACATCGAGTGAGGTGGGAGGGGCCTATTTTTGCGCCTCAGTTGCACAGTTTCCTTTACTCTGAAGACATCCAGCTGCTTCTCCAGAGGGTCCTGCTGTGTTTGAGGGCCTAATTGAAGTTTTTTCCCCACAAATATATCCTAAAGGGCAGGTAGGCGCTGCAGCAGAGCTGTGGCAAGGTGCTGAACGTTTTTATACCGGTTGTCAATCCGTTTTTTACATTAAGGGGTTAATTGTTTATTTGGCTGGCTGTGCAAACTTACTAAGGCTTTATGATTCTACTGTAAAAATTTCGTAAATTGTACTGCTTTTTTACACTGTTTTGCAGAGTTTGTGCATCTTTTTTTCTCTTAAAGGCACAGTACCGTTTTTTCTAAGTATTATTTACTTTGAATAAAGTGTTTTCCAAGCTTGCTTGTTTCATTACTAGCCTGTTTAACATGTCTGACACCAAGGAAAATCCTTGTTCAATGTGTTTAGAAGCCATTGTGGAACCCCCTCTTAGAATGTGTCCCACTTGCACTGATATGTCTATAAATTATAAAGAGCATATTATAGCACTTAAAAATATAGCAATAGATGATTCTCAGACAGAAGGAATTGAGGGTTTGCCATCTAGCTCTCCCCAAGTGTCACAACCAGTAACGCCCGCACAAGTGACGCCAAGTACCTCTAGTGCGTCAACTTCATTTACTTTACAAGACATGGCCACAGTTATGAATACAACCCTCACAGCGGTTTTATCTAAACTGCCTGGTATACAAGGAAAGCCTGACAGCTCTGGGTTAAGAACAACTGCTGAGCCTTCTGATGCTTAAGTAGCCGTATCCGATATTCCCTCACAATGTTCTGAAGTAGGGGTAAGGAATTTGCTATCTGAGGGAGAAATTTCTGATTCAGGAAAGACGCTCCCTCAGACAGATTCTGATATGACGGCCTTTAAATTTAAGCTTGAACACCTCCGCTTGTTGCTCAGGGAAGTATTAGCGACTCTGGATGATTGTGACCCTATAGTGGTCCCAGAGAAATTGTGTAAAATGGACAAATACTTAGAGGTTCCTGTTTACACTGATGTTTTTGCAGTCCCTAAGAGGATTGCGAATATTGTTACTAAGGAGTGGGATAGACCAGGTATACCGTTCGCTCCCCCTCCTGTTTTTAAGAAAATGTTTCCCATGTCTGACACCGTACGGGACTCGTGGCAGACGGTTCCTAAGGTGGAGGGAGCTGTTTCTACTCTCACTAAGCGTACAACTATACCTATCGAAGACAGTTGTGCTTTCAAAGATCCTATGGATAAAAAATTAGAGGGTCTCCTAAAGAAAATTTTTGTTCATCAAGGTTTTCTTCTCCAACCTATTGCGTGCATTGTTCCTGTAACTACTGCAGCTGCTTTCTGGTTTGAGGCTCTAGAAGAGGCTCTTCAGATGGAGACTCCATTAGAGGATATTATGGATAGAATTAAGGCCCTTAAGTTGGCTAATTCTTTCATTACAGATGCCACTTTCCAACTAGCTAAATTAGCGGCAAAGAATTCAGGTTTTGCCATTGTAGCACGCAGGGCATTATGGCTTAAGTCCTGGTCTGCTGATGTGTCATCAAAATCTAAACTTTTGAACATCCCTTTCAAAGGAAAGACCCTATTCAGGCCTGAACTGAAAGAGATTATTTCAGATATCACTGGAGGGAAAGGCCATGCCCTCCCTCAGGATAAAACAAATAAAATGAGGACCAAACAAAATAATTTTCGTTCCTTTCGGAACTTCAAGAGTGGTCCCGCTTCAGCTTCCCCTACTGCAAAGCAAGAGGGGAATTGTGTCCAATCCAAGTCAGTCTGGAGACCTAACCAGGCTTGGAACAAGGGTAAACAGGCCAAGAAGCCTGCAGCTGCCTCTAAGACAGCATGAAGGGGTAGCCTCCGATCTGGGACCGGATCTAGTAGGGAGCAGACTCTCTCTCTTCGCTCAGACATGGGCAAGAGATGTTCATGATTCCTGGGCTTTAGAAATTGTGTCCCAGGGATATCTTCTGGACTTTAAAGACTCCCCCCCCCCCCAAGGGGGAGATTTCTCATTTCTCAATTGTCTGCATACCAGACAAAGAGAGAGGCGTTCTTACACTATGTAGAAGACCTACATACCATGGGAGTGATCCGCCCAGTTCCAAAAGCGGAACAAGGGCTAGGGTTTTACTCAAACCTGTTTGTGGTTCCCAAAAAAGAGGGAACTTTCAGACCAATCTTGGATCTCAAAATTCTAAACAAGTTCCTCAGAGTATCAAGATGGAGTCTATTCGGACTATCCTACCTCTGATCCAGGAGGGTCAATATATGACTACCGTGGACTTAAAGGATGCGTATCTACACATCCCTATTCACAGAGATCATCATCAATTCCTCAGATTCGCCTTTCTGGACAGGCATTACCAGTTTGTGGCCCTTCCCTTCGGGTTGGCCACGGCTCCCAGAATTTTCACAAAGGTGCTAGGGTCCCTTTTGGCAGTTCTAAGACCGCGGGGCATAGCAGTGGCACCTTATCTAGATGACATCTTAATTCAGGCATCGACTTTCCAGCTAACCAAGTCTCATACGGACATCGTGTTGGCTTTTCTAAGATCTCACGGGTGGAAGGTGAACATACAAAAGAGTTCTCTCTTCCCTCTCACAAGAGTTTCCTTCCTAGGGTCTCTGATAGACTCGGTAGAAATGAAAATATTTCTGAAGGAGGTCAGAAGATCAAAACTCTTAACCACTTGCCGAGCTCTTCATTCCATTCCTCGGCCATCAGTGGCTCAGTGTATGGAGGTAATCAGACTCATGGTAGCGGCAATGGACATAGTTCCTTTTGCCCGCCTACACCTCAGACCACTGCAACTATGCATGCTCAAACAGTGGAATGGGGATTATGCAGATTTATCTCCTCAAATACATCTGGATCAGGAGACCAGAGATTCTCTTCTCTGGTGGTTGTCTCAGGACCACCTGGCTCAGGGAATGTGTTTCCGCAGGCCAGAGTGGATCATTGTAACAACAGATGCCAGCCTGCTAGGCTGGGGTGCAGTCTGGAACTCCCTGAAAGTACAGGGCTTATGATCTCGGGAGGAAACTCTCCTCCCGATAAACATTCTAGAACTGAGAGCGATATTCAATGCGCTTCAGGCGTGGCCTCAGCTTGCTGCGGCCAAATTCATCAGATTTCAGTCGGACAACATCACGACTGTAGCTTATATCAATCGCCAAGGAGGAACACGGAGTCCTCTAGCGATGATAGAAGTAAACAAAATAATCCGATGGGCGGAGACTCACTCTTGCCAACTTTCAGCAATCCATATCCATGGGGTAGAGAACTGGGAGGCGGATTTCCTAAGTCGTCAGACTTTTCATCCGGGGGAGTGGGAGCTCCATCCGGAAGTATTTGCCCAGCGACTCAGCTATGGGGCACACCAGAATTGGATCTGATGGCGTCCCGTCAGAACGCCAAGCTTCCTTGTTATGGTCCAGGTCCCGGGATCCCCAGGCGGCACTGATAGAGGCTCTAGCAGTGCCTTGGTCCTTCAATCTGGCCTATGTATTTCCACCGTTTCCTCTCCTCCCACGTCTGGTTGCCAGAATCAAGCAGGAGAGAGCTTCAGTGATTCTGATAGCACCTGCGTGGCAGGACTTGGTATGCAGACCTAGTGGACATGTCATCTGTTCCACCGTGGACTCTGCCAATGAGGCAGGACCTTCTAATCCAAGGTCCATTCAAGCATCCAAATCTAATTTCTCTGCATCTGACTGCTTGGAGATTGAACGCCTGATTTTATCCAAGCGTGGTTTCTCTGAGTCGGTCATTGATACCCTGATTCAAGCTAGAAAGCCTGTCACCAGGAAAATCTATCATAAGATTTGGCGCAAATATCTTTATTGGTGTGAATCCAAGGGTTACTAATGGAGTAAGATTAGTTAGGATTCCTAGAATATTGTATTTTCTCCAAGAAGGATTGGAGAAGGGATGATCAGCTAGCTCCTTAAAAGGACAGATTTCTGCTTTGTCTAATCTTTTACACAAGCGTCTGGCAGATGTCCCAGACGTTCAAGCTTTTAGTCAGGCTTTAGTCAGAATCACGCCTGTATTCAAACCTGTTGCTCCGCCATGGAGCCTAAACTTAGTTCTTAAAGTTCTTCAAGGGGTTCCGTTTGAACCTATGCATTCCATAGATATTAAGCTTCTATCTTGGAAAGTTCTGTTTTTAGTAGCTATCTCTTCGGCTCGAAGAGTTTCTGGGTTATCTGCTTTATAGTGTGACTCACCTTATCTTGTTTTCCATGCAGATAAGATGGTTTTGCGTACCAAACCTGGATTCCTTCCTAAGGTTGTTTCTAATAGGAATATCAATCAGGAAATTGTTGTTCCTTCGCTGTGTCCTAATCCTTCTTCAAAGAAGGAACGTCTGTTGCACAATCTTGATGTGGTTCGTGCTTTAAAGTTCTACTTACAAGCAACCAAGGATTTCCGTCAAGCATCTTCATTGTTTGTTGTTTATTCTGGTAAGCGGAGAGGCCAAAAAGCTACGGCTACCTCTCTTTCTTTTTGGCTGAAAAGCATCATCCGTTTGGCTTATGAGACTGCTGGCCAGCAGCCTCCTGAAAGGATTACTACTCATTCTACTAGAGCAGTGGCTTCCACATGGGCTTTTAAAAATGAGGCTTCTGTTGAACAGATTTGTAAGTCGGCGACTTGGTCTTCGCTTCATACTTTTTCCAAATTTTACAAATTCGATACTTTTGCTTCCTCGGAGGCTATTTTTGGGAGAAAGGTTCTACAAGCAGTGGTGCCTTCCAATTAAGGTACCTGCCTTGCCCCTCCCTTCATCCGTGTCCTAAAGCTTTGGTATTGGTATCCCACAAGTATGGATGAATCCGTGGACTCTATACACCTTACAAGAGAAAACAGAATTTATGCTTACCTGATAAATTTCTTTCTCTTGTGATGTATCAAGTCCACGGCCCGCCCTGTCTGTTTAAGACAGGTAGTATATTTTCATTTTAAAAACTTCAGTCACCTCTGCACCCTATAGTTTCTCCTTTTTCTTCCTAGCCTTCGGTCGAATGACTGGGGGGGATGGAGCTAAGGGAGGAGCTATATAGACAGCTCTGCTGTGGGTGCTCTCTTTGCCACTTCCTGTTAGGAAGGAGAATATCCCACAAGTATGGATGAATCCGTGGACTCGATACATCACAAGAGAAAGAAATTTATCAGGTAAGCATAAATTCTGTTTTTTTGCATTTACTATCCCTTTAACCATTGATAACTATGGCTAAATATAGATTTTAGCAATCCTGTTTTCTTCACCTTTGAAGAAGGTTCAAGACCTTTTTAGACATATTTATCATGGTATATACCATTTTCTTAGTGAACACTAAGCAGTTATCATGTGTCATTGGTGTGGAATATTGATAATATTGTGAAAAATTAAGTAATACATTTCAAAAGGCTGGAATAAATATATGTTTGCATAATTTTGTAAATAAAGCACAGTCCATCAATATATCAGTTGAAAACCATATAATTATTTTATATAGTCTGCTTTATTAGATGTTAATGAGCTTCTGTGCTAATCTAAGCAGTCACTGGGTGTTGTCTTGCTCTAGAATAACATCAGCCAATTGTAAACATTTTTAAAACAAACCTTTTGTTTGCTGCAGTTGTTTTTCAATAACCAAGCCCCATCCACAACTTATTATTTTTTTTTTTGAGAGGAGCCAATCCAGGCTTGCATCTGCAGACAACATGGCTAGCCATAGTCATTATGATAATGTAAAGTGCATTAGTTTGCAGTTGTTTTCTACTAAAGCCACTTAGAAAAAGATATGTAGCAGGGTTAGAAGTTTGCAGTGTGCAGCTTACATTCCTGATTTTCAATAAAGATACCAAGAGAATGATAATAGGAGTAAATTAGAAAGTTGCTTAAAATTGCATGCTCTATCTGAATCATGAAAGAAGAAAATTGGGTTTCATATCCCTTTCACTTCAACCCTGGGAAGTCTATATACTCTTTGTTGTTATTATTACAAATGACAGATTAGGATGAGCTAGATACTTCAGCCTTGATTCAAGTTTCACTATTATCAGTTCTCCACTGAAAAAAGTGTGAATTTTAGAATGTTTTTTTTTTTTTAATTAAGATGGCGAGAGTCCACGAGCCATCACATGGGAATTAAAATCTGGTCCTTCAACAGGAGACAAAACACTCCACCCCAACAGAGCTTTAATCCCTCCCACTTTCCCATGATTGTTTAGTCAATTTGTGGCCTCCAGAAAGGAGTGCTGGTGAAACTTAAAGTGCTGAGCTACATATAGATTGAAAGGGGTTCTCAGATCAATGTGAGGCCCATTATCCCCCTCAGCCGGGAATAGGACAGAGGGGTGTAAAGGAATACATTGTCAGTGAGAGTAATTCTTCTACTGGGGTTTGTCACTTGCCCGCCACAGGTGTCCCTGGGATTTGTCCTGCAGCCTCCTCCTGTTGGTATGTTGAAGTACTTAAGAATGGGCTCTTTTACTCAAATCAGGTCTCCTGCAGCTTGGTAAACACGGTAGAGTAGGTGTTGACAGGTAAGTGGGTACCTGTACTCACATAGCCCGCAGGCTACTAGCATGAACATTTACACATGATTAATTTACCTCGGGGACATAGTTACATACAATAAATAACACTACATACAATTATAAGCACTTTTGGCAATTTTTAAAAAAGAAAATACCTAAAAAATGGTTACTTTTCTGTTTACCGGTTTAAATTTAACTGCTCTGCGGTTATTTAGCCATCTTGTCAAGTAAGTAAGGAGCTCTCAGGGGGAAAGGTCAGTCAAACACTCAGGGGCATATTTATCAAGCTCCGTATGTAGCGTGAGGCCCCTTGGGAACAGAAGCTATGAAGCAGCGGTCTAAAGACCTCTGCTCCATAACTTGTCCGCCTGCTCTGAGGCGGCAGACAGAAATCAACCAGATTGAATACGAACGGGTTGATTGACACCCCCTGCTAGCGGCTGATTGGCCACGAATCTGCAGGGGGCGGCATTGCAGCAGCAGTTCACAAGAACTGCTGGTGCGATGATAAATGCCAACAGCGTATGCTGTCGGCATTTATCGCTGTGCAGTGATTTATCATGTCCTCTCGCACATTGTTAAATTTGCCCCTCAGGCTTAAGAAAGCTTGTGCAAATTTCATTTTTTAAACCCCTTATTTGCTTGGCGTAATTCAGGTTAAAATAGCTATTCCAATAAAATGTCTAATTGTTTAAAGTGACAGAATTCAATTACTGTAACACTTAACCTATAGGTCAGACACTCGGGCTTAACCGAGCTGGTAAAATTGCATTATTTTAACTACTTATTTGCTGGGCTTAACTAAATTTAACTTAAAACTGCTATTTCAATAAAATGTATACACAATTACTGTAACCTTACACTTTATATATATATATATATATATATATATATATATATATATATACTGTATATGTATATATATATATATATATATATAGATACACATACATACACACAGTTCTGGCCAAAAGTTTTGAGACTGACACAAATATTAATTTTCACAAAGTCTGCTGTTTCAGTGTTTTTAGATCTTTTTGTCAGATGTTACTATGGTATATTAAAGTATGATTACAAGCATTTCATAAGTGTCAAAGGCTTTTATTAACAATTGCATTAATTTTATGGAAAGAGTCAATATTTGCAGTGTTGACCCTTCTTTTACAAGACCTCTGCAATTCGCCCTGGCATGCTGTCAATCAACTTCTGGGCCACATCCTGACTGATGGCAGCCCATTCTTGCATAATCAATGTTTGGAGAATATGTGGGGGGGATTTTGTTCACCCGCTTCTTGAGGATTGACCACAAGTTCTCAATGGGATTAAGGTCTGGGGAGTTTCCTGGCCATGGATCCAAAATTTTAAAGTTTTGTTCCCCATGCCACTTAGTTATCACTTTTGCCCTATGACAAGGTGCTCCATCATGCTGGAAAAGGCATTGTTCGTCACCAAACTGTTCTTGGATGGTTGGGAGAAGTTGCTCTTGGAGGATGTATTTGTACCATTCTTTATTCATGGATGTGTTCTTAGGCAAAATTGTGAGTGAGCCCACTCCCTTGGCTGAGAAGCAACCCCACACATGAATGGTCTCAGAATGCTTAACTGTTGGCATGACACAGGACTGATGTTAGCGCTCACCTTTTCTTCTCCAGACAAGATTTTTTCTGAATGCCCCCCAAACAATCGGAAAGGGGATTCATCAGAGAAAATGACTTTACCCCAGTCATCAGCAGTCCAATCTCTGTACCTTTTGCAGAATATCAGTCCCTGATGTTTTTCCTGGAGAGAAGTGGCTTCTTTGCTGTCCTTCTTGACACCAGGCCATCCTCCAAAATGTTTTGCCTCACTGTGGATGCAGATGCACTCACACCTGCCTTCTTCCATTCTTGAGCAAGCTCTGCACTGGTGGTGCCCCGATTTTGCAGCTGAATCAACTTTAAGAGACAATCCTGGCGCTTGCCGGACTTTCTTGGGCTCCCTGAAGCCTTCTTCACAACAATTGAACCTCTCTCCTTAAAGTTCTTGATGATCTGATAAATGGTTGATTAAGGTGTAATCTTAGTAGTAGCAATATGCTTGCCTGGGAATCCCTTTTTGTGCAAAGCAATGATGGCTGCACGTGTTTCCTTGCAGGTAAACATGGTTAACAGAGTAAGAACAATGATTTCAAGCACCACTGTCCTTTTAAAGCTTCCAGTCTGTTATTCTAACTCAATCAGCATGACAGAGTGGTCTCCAGCCTTGTCCTTTTCAGCACTGACACCTGTGTTAACGAGAGAATCACTGACATGATGTCAGCTGGTCTTTTTGTTGCAGTGCTGAAATGCAGTGGAAATGTTTTTTTGGGGATTAAGTTCATTTTTTATGGCAAAGAGGGACTTTGCTATATTTAATTGCGAAAATTGTGAAAATTAAAGGGACACTGAACCCAAATGTTTTCTTTAGTGATTCAGATAGAGCATGCAATTTTAAGCAACTTTCTAATTTACTCCTATGATCAACTTTTCTTCATTCTCTTGGTATCTTTATTTGAAAGGCAAGAATGTAAGTTTAGATGCCGGCCCATTTTTGGTGAACAACCTGGGTTGTCCTTGCTGATTGGTGGATAAATTCATCCACCAATAAAAAAAGTGCTGTCCAGAGTGCTGAACCTAAAAAAAGCTTAGATGCCAAAGAAAAATTGATAATAGTAAATTAGAAAGTTGCTTAAAATTGCATGCTCTATCTGAATCACGAAAGAAAAAAAATTGTGTTCAGTGTCCCTTTAATATTTGCATACAGACAATATGCACAGAAAAGTAAAACAGTACAGTAATTGCATAATGACATAAAAGCACAATGCAGTGACGATGACAAACATAATAGCAATACAGATTTCAGAGGGGTATGTGTTTCAAGATTAAAGCACAAATATGAACTCTGGTAACTAAGGTTAGTGGGAAAATGCCTTTCTTTCTGTAAACCCTAAGGAACTTAGAAGACCGCTCTTGGACCTCTAGCATCTAGATAGTAATTAGAACAATAGAAGGTATCTTAATGTGAAGAGACCACTTTTGTATCCCACATAACATCCACATTTTTCCGTTATTTGTTCTTTCCTTTCTCCTTTAACTATTTTAGGAAACGCTCAACATAAGTATGATAACATATTAATTGGTAATAGGGAATAGGAGCAGTGACTAATAGGAGGTCTATAGTAATGTATGGCCGCTTTTAGACACTTTTAAAGCAACTTGCGACTTGTACAGTGAATATATTTTAACTTCAGCATAACATCCTTTATAATGATGAGGCTAGTCCTAGGGCTCACATGTCCAGGGCACATCTCTTGTAAGGAGGGGATAACACAATAATAGTATTGGATATAGCTAGAATAATGGGACAAGTCATCAGGGCAGATTTAATAAGCAGTGAATGCTGCTTTCTCCTCGTAAAGTTTCCGGCTCTCGGGAAACTTAAGTTAAGAAGCAGCGGTCGTAAGATGCGATTGGGATGATGGACACCCCTGCTAGCAGCCGATTGTCCGCAAATGTGCAGGGGGCGGCATTGCACAAGCATTTCACAAGAAATGCTTGTGCAATGTTAAATGCTGACAGCTTTACGCCCGGCATTTAATAAATTGACCCCATAAACGGTCAAATAAAATATGAGTTGGAGGCCAGAGTACCCAGAGACAGATTTCAAAATACTATACTATAAAAGAGAAATCGTATAAACATGTGTAGAAAGAAAAGGGGGTACATTGTCCTTACACTACACATAAATATCAAATTTGGATGGTCACTAACCAATGTTATATGGAACCAACAACACTGGGTATGATATTTTCTAGTTATAAATCAGAGATAAATGACTAGTTTAACTAATTGTAGAAGATAATACAATATAGTATATAGAAATAAGCTCCACAAATACAAATTGACAATACACTCTGCATCTAATATAGTGGATTACATAGAAAAATGTCAGTTAAAAAGTTCCATCACATTCATTCATTCTATATTTTATTGCTTAAACTAGGAACACACATGCATACAATAGCTAGAGCAAAAAGAATTAAAAACACTTGAACCAGGTAAATTATAAATATCAAGATGCTGAAATAAGTATCTGCTATATTTTCTGACAGCCAACAAACTATATATTAAGCGAAAATATACTAAGCCCTTACAATCCGAGGGCTATATTACGTTTAACAATAAGGCTAAGATTGAAGGATGAGAGACTGGTATAGGTATTAGTATATCAACAGGTCATTAAATAAACCTAGGTAAGCGGTTAAAAATTAGACAACAAGGAGAGACAGAGCTACTCCTGTCGGACCCCTGACGCGCGTTTCACAAAGAACGCTTCCTCAGAGGGGGTGCGGGCCGCTGCTACTGAGCATGATTTATTGTGCTTAAACGCCCACCATCCAAGCGTAATTGGTTAGAACACATAGTCTCAGGATGTTCCATTGGTTACTGAGCCCGTCAATCAATTTTACGTCATCTGACGATTCATGTACTCGTGATTAGAAAGAGGACATGTTTGGGGGAGTGAATTGCTTTCACTAGAAGTACCAATCCTCGATCTTGCTTGTCACATTTCTGAGAGGTGTGTTACAGTGAAAAGGGGCCGATTGGCAGATCACATTTATGTGTAAACAATGCCGATGTTAGCATACTATGATAACGTTATTATGCCTGTATGGATAAATATGTTATATCATTGAGCTAATTCGGCTCTAAGAATAGATAATATATACATTCATGATCTGATGTTGCAATGTTTGAATCGTCATTTGCGTCACAGTTGCTGTTTGTGTCATCAATTTGTTACACAACGTAGTCAGATTTTAATTTATTCAACAAAATGAGTGAATAAATAATTGAAATAAAGCTGACATAAGGTTCACTAAATTATCACCATTGCAGCATTATGGCTTTTATTAAAGAGATTGCATATTAAAGGGACAGTCTAGGCCAAAATAAACTTTCATTATTCAGATAGAGCATGTAATTTTAAACAATTTTCCAATTTACTTTTATCACCAATTTTGCTTTGTTCTCTTGGTATTCTTAGTTGAAAGCTTAACCTAGGAGTTTCATATGCTAATTTCTTAGACCTTGAAGCCCACCTCTTTCAGATTGCATTTTAACAGTTTTTCACCACTAGAGGGTGTTAGTTCACATATTTCATATAGATAACACTGTGCTCGTGCACGTGAAGTAATCTGGGAGCAGGCAATGATTGGCTAGACTGCAAGTCTGTCAAAAGAACTGAAAAAAGGGGCAGTTTGCAGAGGCTTAGATACAAGATAATCACAGAGGTTAAAAGTATATTATTATAGCTGTGTTGGTTATGCAAAACTGGGAAATGGGTAATAAAGGGATTATCTATCTTTTAAAACAATAAAAATTCTGTTGTAGACTGTCCCTTTAAGCAATATTGTTTATTAACACTATATTAGATGCAGAGTGTACGGCTTGGATGAAGACTTCTTCCCATCTGGAGGACCACTTCTGCCCGTCTGGAGGACCACTTCTGCCGGCTTCGTGGAGGACTTAGGTTTTTTTAAGGGGGGATTGGGTGGCTTTTATAGTAGGGTTGGTTGTGTTGGTGGTGGGTTTTAATGTTGGGGGGGGGGATTTGTACTTTTTTTTTTTACAGGTAAAAGAGCTGATTACTTTCGGGCAATGCCCCGCAAAAGGCCCTTTTAAGGGCTATTTGTAATTTAGAATAGGGTAGGGCTTTTTTTTTTATTTTGGGGGGGATTTTTTATTTTGTTAGGGGGATTAGATTAGGTGTAATTAGTTTAAAAATCTTGTAATTATTTTAATATTTTCTGTAATTTAGTGTTTGTTTCTGTACTTTAGATAATTTTATTTAATTGTATTTAGTTTAGGGAATTTATTTAATTATAGTGTAGTGTTAGGTGTAATTGTAGCTTAGGTTAGGTTTTATTTTACAGGTACTTTTGTATTTATTTTAACTAGGAAGTTATTAAATAGTTAAAAACTATTTAATAACAATTGTACCTAGTTAAAATAAATACAAACTTGCATGTAAAATAAAAATAAACCCTAAGCTAGCTACAATGTAACTATTAGTTATATTGTAACAAAAAATATAAGCAGCGCAAACAATGGTGTTGAGGAATAGATGTAGAGGAAAGGTAAAGATAAAAAAAAATAATAAATAATAAAAAATAATACAGGTAAAAAACAATAATAATACAGATCAAAATATACGTAGGCAACACAGAATAAATAGTGGTGTTAAATACTCAACACTTTACAATGTCCACGATTGTTGTTGTTGCCACTTCCACACGATTACAGCTGAATGCTATTAAAACAATGAATCCCAATCCTGTTTTGGTTATATCCAAGTGTACTCAAGCCTTTTTCAATATCCTCTTGACAAAGTCTGCTAAGGGCAGACGAAACGCGTTGGGGGCGGAGCTTGGGTGCTCCTTACGAATTAACCAGCTGAGAGAAATGGATCCAGCGTTGTGTACCTGGTTACACGGATGGTTGACATTTGGATTCGTTCCACAATCCCTATGTGGGAGACAGGCTTGTTAACATTTTAACATTGTGAGTGTTTTTAAAACGTTGTTATAATAAATTGTCAGAAAACGTCTACCTTGATGGGCTTGCGCTTGTTTTCCTATCTCATAGTTATACTGTAGCTATCTTAGGGTTTATTTTATAGGTAAGTGTTTAGTTTTAAATAGGAATAATTTATTTAATGATAGTAATATTTATTTAGATTTATTAGGGTTAGACTTAGGTTTAGGGGTTAATAAGTGTAATGTAGGTGGCGGTGGGCTCCGGGAGCGGCGGTTTAGGGGTTAATAAGTTTATTTAGTTGCGGCGGGAGCGGTGGGCTAGGGGTTAATAACTTTTATTTAGGTGGCGGCGATGTAGGGGCGGCAGATTAGGGGTTAATAAGTATAATGTAGGTGGCGGCTGTGTAGGGACGGCAGATTAGGGGTTAAGTATAATGTAGGTGGCAGAGGTGTAGGGGGGGCAAATTAGGGATGTTTAGACTCGGGGTACATGTTAGGTGTAAACATTCCCATAGGAATCAATGGGATATCGGGCAGCAGCGAACATAAGTTTTCGCTGCTTTCCGACTCCCATTGATTCCTATGGCATCTGCCGCCTCCAGGGCGGCGGATTGAAAACCAGGTACACTGGGCTGGAATAGTGGCGAGCGTACCTGGTAGATATTTGATAACTTACAAAAGTAGTCAGATTGTGCCGAACTTGCGTTCGGAACATCTGTAGTGACGTAAGCATCGATCTGTGTCGGACTGAGTCCGGTGGATCGTATGTTACATCACTAAATTCTACTTTTGCCGGTTTGTAGGGTTTGATAACTAAGGCGAATCAGGCTCGCCACAAATATGCTTCAGAATTCCAGCGTATTTGCTGTTGATGGCTTGATAAATAGATGCCATCGTATTCACTATATGAAATATACTACACTTAGTATATGGTAACAGAAAATTTCTAATTCTATGAGTGTGCACGCCAGAGGTATAACCTCCAAACAATAAAGGCAACTACCAAGATAAGTATAGATCAAGTCAGAGGTAAACAATGGTACCATAGGCAAAGATATGTATAAAGTAGACAACCTTAGGCCGGTATGTACCAAAAAAAGGGCTCACGGATTGCACAAAAAAAAATTGCATCTAAAAAAAGAGGATAGACCTCACAACGTAATAAGCTATCTATGTGCAATACTAAAGCGATGCAGGCCGGTCTGAGTAGTTGCTACAATGAGACTAATAAAACACAATGGGAGTTTACTGGAGATACAACTATAAATATATACAATTATCAGACAAAATGTTGGGTAGCTGAGCTCTAGAAGCGCCTGATGCGCATTTCACCGTACTCGGCTAACTTCTGAAATTCCTTCCATTTCCTGAGGATCAAGTATCTTACCGCCAAAATTATCAGATTAATCAATTTTTTATGTTGACCCTCTGTGGTCCCTTCCCAAAGAAAAACTATGTGTATAATATGAATAATCCCCATGGGCAGCTTGATTCTCTTAGCTGCCCAGTATATTATTTTCTGCCAAAGTTGATAAATTTTAGGGCATTCCCAGAACATATGCATCAGATTGACTCTTGGGTAAGAACACTTCGGGCAGGAGCTAAACAAAGGATTTCCCCATTTTCACCCCTTCTCTGGGGTATAATAGGTTCTATATATTAACTTCACATGTGCTTCTGTCCAGGTTGCCGACAATGTCGTTTGTTTTACCAAACAAAAAGACCTTTGGACCAAGCTTGCGGTTACTGTTTCAAAGGGAATTAAATTGCCCCATTGTTGAGAGATTTCTCTCATATTAGAATCATCCTCTTGGGAGATAAGCAGCTGAAAGCCATTGGAGATAGAATTCCATTTTTAGCCAGAGTAAGCCAATCCACCACCCTTCCCCAGTGCCACCTCCTGCCGCGCTCCACTACTATCTTTGATATGTAATGCCTTACTTGCAAATAAGCAAAGAAATCTTTATTTGAAAGATTATATTCTCGACTCAAAGTATTAAATGTTTTTACTGGCTGATTTTCTGTTTCTAGTAATTGGGAGTTCCTATTTAATCCTAAACTTCTCCATCTCTGGAACACCACAGACTGAGTGTCTTGTTGAAATTCTGGGTTTCCTAGAATAGTTTAATATTTAGAGATATTGGGCTGGACTGCTAACATTACAAGGGTCTTACACCAGGCTAAGATAGGTGTATATATTGATTTCAATTTTTTTACACTCTTTGGTATTACATTGGGTTCACAATGTATCAAAGATACCGGAGAGAATGGATAGGTCATATTAATTTCTAGATCATTGTCCGTGAAATATTCTAAATTCAGAATCCAATCTATCACTATCCGGGCCAGGCAAACAAAGTTATATATTCGCATATCAGGCAATGTCAGCCTACCCAGTTTTCTCGGTAGACAGAGCTTTTTTAAAGAGATTTGTGGCCTTTTCATTTGTCCAAATGAATCCTCAAATTGCAGTGTTTAGGTCTCTAGTAACACCTCCTATATTCCAGGACACTATATTTAGGATGTTATACTCAGCCATATGCTAAAATAAAAATATAAATGGGGGGGGGGTGAGCCTCCCCCTCATCATAGAATCCAGTCTTAAACTACTTTTCCACTTTTTGTATATACACAGGGGGGAACCCCCTACCCCTTTTATTAATTAACGCCTGCCCTGAAAACACATATAGTGAAAGAAAAAGAAAAAAAGATAAACCCAGAGGTAAAATAGGAAAAAATATTTCTCATAATTGCACAGATTATGTTAATTAATTTTCTGACATAAATTTCTCAGCCTCTTTAAGATTCTTAGTCTAGCTGGGTACACTATTGTAGCTTGAATTCCTTGATTAATGAGTTTTGTGCATAACGGAGACAGTTCCCTTCTCCTCATGGATGTCTCATAGGAGAAATCCTGAAAGAGGGAGATTTTCACCCCTCCTAATAGAACCGGTTGGGTTTTCCGGTAAATTTGCATCAAAATCACTTTGTCTTGGAAATTAAGAAGTTTGTCAATAACCGGTCTTGGTTGCTGTTCCCTATTGATATTAGCTGATTGCCCCCCTACTCTGTGTATCCACTCCACCACAATAGTGGGGTATGAGGCAGGGATACCCAAGAGTTTAACTAAGATTGTTGGGATGAATTCTGTCAGATTTCCATTTGCTTTATTCTCAGGTAGCCCAATTATCCTAGTGTTGTTCCTACGAGACAGGTTCTCAAGATCTTCTATTTTAGACTGCATTTTTTGAAGAGTAAGGCTATTGGTTTCAAGTCTAGATTGAAGTGTCACATTATTGTCCTCCAAGTCGGATATCCTCAGCTCAGCCTCTTGAAGCCTTTTAGAGAATTTTCTGACTTCATTGGTTAATATTAGAATATCCTGTTTAATTTCTGATCTAAGAATATCCAACTTAGGTGTCAGAGCATTTGTTATATTCTCGACCAATGCCTGCATGTCAGTATATTCTTTAACTCGTGGGGGGGCTGTACTTACAGGATGGATCTCAACCGCAGTTTTTAGTGTGTTTTTCATTTTCCTCTCTCTAGATTTGCCGGCCATAACTGGAGGAGTGTGTTTGTGATACATGGGTGACTTAATAAATTTATCCATATAATGTGCAAAAAGAAAAAGGGGGGGGGGGAGGACAGTGGGGTGAGCGAGTGAGGAATAAGTGTAAAAAAACTCCAGAAAAGAAAAGAAGAAGTTCCTCAAAAAAAAGTTTCTTATGTTAAGCTTAGTGCGTCTAGGACCAGCTATGCTGGCAACATCACCCACACAGAAAGCGATTTCAAATTTATGCCACTATGCAATTTTAACTGCCTTAACAAATATTTGGAAGTCCTTTAGTAAGTGACTTCTCTCTTTAAAGAATAAATAGTGTCGCAGCTTCTATAAGCGGACTAACTTAGGGAAACTTTCTAAGTTAGGGAACCACTCCCATACTGAGTTTCAGTATAATTCTAGGGAGCCAATCAGGCCAGCTCACAGAAGGGGTTCTATCACTCTAACATAAACAAGGTATTTGCTATACTTGGATTTATAAACATGATGTTAAAGAGACACTAAACCCAATTTTTTTCTTTCATGATTCAGATAGAGCATGCAATTTGAAGCAACTTTCTAATTTACTCCTATTATCAATTTTTCTTCGTTCTCTTGCTATCTTTATTTAGAAAGCAGGAATGTGATGCATAGAAGCAGGACCATTTTTGGTTGAGAACCTGGGTTATGCTTGCTTATTGGTGGGTAAATGTAAGCCTCCAATAAGCAAGCGCTATCCATGGTGCTGAACCTAAAATGGGCTGGCTGCTAAGATTTACATTCCCGCTTTTAAAATAAAGATAGCAAGAGAACAAAGAAGAATTGATAATAGGAGTAAATTAGAAAGTTGCTTAAAATGTTATGCTCTATCTGAATCATGAAAGAAAAAATGTGGGTTCAGTGTCCCTTTAACTATAACTGGGTTGTACACCAGTACAATGCTTCTACAGGGGTCTTAAAACGTATGTACTTTAATCTTTCCTGTTTAGATTAAGAACCAAATTTTATTTGCGTATATAACCCATTACACAATTTTTAACACATTTATGTATCAAACCAAAACTACAATAGTTTTTAACCCTGAACGCCTACTAGTTATATCAGGAACATAGAGGCTACCAGCTTATAAGGGTTCAATAAAATATTAGTAAACAATTGTCTGGTTTAGCCAGCAGTCCAATATGTACAGTGTATCCCTGGAACAACAGAAAAAAAAATGAAAGTATTTCAAATAGGATAGAGTACTGAGTCAGCCTTTTAGCCAACCTTTCAACGTATACGATTTGTCCACAAAGATGAAGCAGAGAACATTTTAAGCACATTTGAATACTTCAGCTGTGATCAAACATTTGCATCTCTACTATTGTAGAGAACTTTATTATTTGCACAAATAGTTAGGAGCTTCAGTCTCCATTTCTGTCCAAAAAGCAAAAAAGAGCCATGAAATAAGGCCAGCTCTTGATAATGATCACCTGCACCGGTCATTTAGATAGAGCAGAGCCTGAAAGTTATTGAGAAGATTCACAGCCTGCCACTTCCCATTAACTGACACTTGAGAAGGATACAGGTCGGTCCTTGTTGTTTTTAACTTATAAACAGTTTGACTCTCTGCTCCGCTTTAATACACTATTCAGTGGTATATCAGTGTTATATCAAGTCTCTGCATACTACCAGATTACTATCAGTAGTAGATAGGCGGTTAGCAAGTTTAGCCAGTAATCCAGCGTATGCAGTGTGTTTTAGCAGAGGCAAAGAGAGTTTCAAGCAGGATTTGGTACAGAAAATATGCAGAATAGTATGTGGTCTGTTAAACAGTCAGACGTTTAGCCAGTCCTCCAGCATATGCAATTTATCCGTTAAGGGGAAGCAGAGAGATTATTGAGCAGATTTTACATGCATAATCAGGCATAAAGCAATGCTTAGGCCGCAGTGTAAAACTGTGTGTGTTGAAGCAGGAATAAGATATTTCCAAATAATTGCATATATTTTAACAGTATACAACCTGTTTTCCGACATAGCCTCCTTCACAATACTTGCTTATCCCCTTCTCCCCTTGATTTAGAATGACTTCAGTGGCAGTTAACCACCAGGCACAGAGTCTCCCCTGCTATCAGCATCCCTCTAGTTTTAGAGTCATGGTGGGGGGGCTCCAAGTAGACGGCTTAACATATGGTCCGCCCACCTCATAAGCTGGTATGGAAAAAGCTCTGACTCTTGCTAACCGAACTAGGGTTATTACCCCTTTTCGTCCTCTTTCCAGGGAAGAAAGTGCCAAGATCCACAGTTTGTCTATCCCCCTCACGCAGCACCGGTGGGAGGGGGTATTCCAATCAGGACAGCCGCGGCAGGGTAAAGTACGATTTTCAATCACTGAATTCCTCTATACTTCAGTGTGGATTCGGGGTTTGCCGGTTCCTTCTCCGCCAAAGTTTGCAGCGGCGGGCGCCGATATCTTTGGGCCAACTTGAGTTCCCCAGAGAGATGGATATCTCTGCTGCACGTATAGCCTGGTCACAGGGCACCAGGTGCGAATCCTCGGCCTAAGGTGCAGGGGCTTGGAGAGCAACGTGACCTGCGCTAAGCTCCTCCTCTTCCTTCAGGGCATGTCATTTTAAACAACTTTCAAATTTACTTTAATCATCACGTTTTCTTTTTTCTCTTGTTTTTTTTTGTTAAAGTCTAAATTGTTGGTTATGCAAAACTGAGGAATGGTAAATAAAGGGATTATTTATCTTTTTAAACAATAACATTGTTGGCGCTGACTTTCCCTTTAAGCCTTTCTATGCCTCTTATACTGTATTTCTATGCTGCTATCTAATTTTAGATATTCGCCTGTCCTTGCTATTCAAAATCATTTTGAAGTAAACTGGTGCAGCTAAAGAGACAACCCTGCAATTTAAGGGATAACTTTACGCACTTTATATCTCACAAGTGTTTTCTTTTTGCAGATAACACTGATCCTTTAGAGGAGTGATCTACTGACAATTTAACCCCTTCTTATATGTGTTTGCTATGTAAGTAAGTGTTGGTGTGCCTCCCTACCCAGCTTTGTAACCTAGGTGCTGAGCCTAATGCTAGACAGGGTCTTGCAGGGTTGCATTGCAGCAGGGATTTGCTGCCCACCAGGGTTATCCATAGGACAGTTCTGGAGATCAAGCTTGACTGTTACTGCACTGTTCTCAGTTGCCTCACATGCAAACATCCAGCAACAGCATGAGCAACTTTCTGATTTCATGGGGATCTGAGTACTAACAGGCATGTGATTGCCAGCCTAGGGCAGAATCCATACTGCTATTTCTGCACTTCCTCACTTGCGAGGCATGCAGAAATAGTGCAGTCTCGCTGCAGTAAAAGGCCAGGACCTAAGCGCCATACAGAACGGACCTGGTCCTTAAGGGTTAAATGATCGGCACCATACCCTGTATGGCATCAGTCAGTCATTAAGGGACTAAAGTCTATGGGGATTTTTGTAGATAAATCAATTGATATATATTTTTTGAAATTATTGCGATCGACCCCTTTTTGTTAGAATTTTTATCAATCTTTTGAAAATGTATTTTAAAGGCCAGATTTCATCAATTTTTTTCTAAATCAAAGAATAACTGAAATGATCAAACAGCTAACATGTATCTAGATGCATATAATAATGTTTTCTTCTGTTATGTGTGATCAGTCCACGGGTCATCATTACTTCTGGGATATAACTCCTCCCCAACAGGAAATGCAAGAGGATTCGCCCAGCAGAGCTGCATATAGCTCCTCCCCTCTACGTCACTCCCAGTCATTCTCTTGCACCCAACGACTAGATAGGATGTGTGAGAGGACTATGGTGATTATACTTAGTTTTTATGACTTCAATCAAAAGTTTGTTATTTTACAATAGCACCGGAGCGTGTTATTACTTCTCTGGCAGAGTTTGAGGAAGAATCTACCAGAGTTTTTTTACTATGATTTTAACCGGAGTAGTTAAGATCATATTGCTGTTCTCGGCCATCTGAGGGAGGTAAAAGCTTCAGATCAGGGGACAGCGGGCAGATGAATCTGCATTGAGGTATGTAGCAGTTTTTATTTTCTGAATGGAATTGATGAGAAAATCCTGCCATACCGTTATAATGACATGTATGTATACACTTCAGTATTCTGGGGATGGTATTTCACCGGAACTACTCTGTTAAAAGTACACTAAACCTTTTAATAGGTATTTATCATGTTAAACGTTTTTGCTGGAATGTAGAATCGTTTGCATTTCTGAGGTACTGAGTGAATAAATAGTTGGGCATTATTTTTCCACTTGGCAGTTGCTTGTTTTAATTGTGACAGTTTCGTTTCTCTTCACTGCTGTGTGTGAGGGGGAGGGGCCGTTTTTGGCGCTCTCTGCTACGCATCAAAAATTTCCAGTCAGTTACTCTTATATTTCCTGCATGATCCGGTTCATCTTTGACAGAACTCAGGGGTCTTCAAACTTCTTTAAAGGGAGGTAGATTCTCTCAGCAGAGCTGTGAGACTTTTATATTGACTGTGAATAAAACGTTGCTCTGTAATTTTTATTTCAAATTTAATTATTGTTATTTTACTAATGGGAACAAACCTTTGCTAAAAGTTGTGTTGTTTTAAAGATTGATGCTATAACTGTTTTTCAGTTCATTATTTCAACTGTCATTTAATCGTTTAGTGCTTCTTTGAGGCACATTACGTTTTTTTGTTAAATAAGATTGTAACCAAGTTGCAAGTTTATTGCTAGTGGGTTAAACATGTCTGACTCAGAGGAAGATACCTGTGTCATTTGTTCCAATGCCAAGGTGGAGCCCAATAGAAATTTATGTACTAACTGTATTGATGCTACTTTAAATAAAAGCCAATCTGTACAATTTGAACAAATTTCACCAAACAGCGAGGGGAGAGTTATGCCGACTAACTCACCTCACGCGGCAGTACCTGCATCTCCCGCCCGGGAGGTGCGTGATATTATGGCGCCTAGTACATCTGGGCGGCCATTACAGATAACTTTACAAGATATGGCTACTGTTATGACTGAAGTTTTGGCTAAATTACCAGAACTAAGAGGCAAGCGTGATCACTCTGGGGTGAGAACAGAGTGCGCTGATAATACTAGGGCCATGTCTGATACTGCGTCACAGCTTGCAGAGCATGAGGACGGAGAGCTTCATTCTGTGGGTGACGGTTCTGATCCAAACAGATTGGATTCAGATATTTCAAATTTTAAATTTAAATTGGAAAACCTCCGTGTATTACTAGGGGAGGTTTTAGCGGCTCTTAATGATTGTAACACTGTTGCAATACCAGAGAAATTGTGTAGGTTGGATAAATACTTTGCGGTACCGGCGAGTACTGACGTTTTTCCTATACCTAAGAGACTAACTGAAATTGTTACTAAGGAGTGGGATAGACCCGGTGTGCCGTTCTCACCCCCTCCAATATTTAGAAAGATGTTTCCAATAGACGCCACCACACGAGACTTATGGCAAACGGTCCCTAAGGTGGAGGGAGCAGTTTCTACTTTAGCTAAGCGTACCACTATCCCGGTGGAGGATAGCTGTGCTTTTTCAGATCCAATGGATAAAAAATTAGAGGGTTACCTTAAGAAAATGTTTGTTCAACAAGGTTTTATATTGCAACCCCTTGCATGTATCGCGCCGATTACGGCTGCGGCAGCATTTTGGATTGAGTCTCTGGAAGAGAACCTTAGTTCAACTACGCTGGACGACATTACGGACAGGCTTAGAGTCCTTAAACTAGCTAATTCATTCATTTCGGAGGCCGTAGTACATTTAACCAAACTTACGGCTAAGAACTCAGGATTCGCCATCCAGGCACGTAGGGCGCTGTGGCTAAAATCCTGGTCAGCTGATGTAACTTCTAAGTCCAAATTACTTAATATACCTTTCAAGGGGCAAACTTTATTTGGGCCCGGTTTGAAAGAAATTATCGCTGACATTACAGGAGGTAAGGGCCACGCCCTGCCTCAAGACAAAGCCAAAGCTAAGGCTAGACAGTCTAATTTTCGTCCCTTTCGGAATTTCAAAACAGGAGCAGCATCAACTTCCACTGCACCAAAACAGGAAGGAGCTGTTGCTCGTTACAGACAAGGCTGGAAACCTAACCAGTCCTGGAACAAGGGCAAGCAGGCCAGGAAACCTGCTGCGGCCCCAAAGACAGCATGAACCGAGAGCCCCCGATCCGGGACCGGATCTAGTGGGGGGCAGACTTTCTCTCTTCGCCCAGGCCTGGGCAAGAGATGTTCAGGATCCCTGGGCGCTAGAGATCATATCTCAGGGATACCTTCTAGACTTCAAATTCTCTCCCCCAAGAGGGAGATTTCATCTGTCAAGGTTGTCAACAAACCAGATAAAGAAAGAAGCGTTTCTACGCTGTGTACAAGATCTGTTATTAATGGGAGTGATCCATCCGGTTCCGCGGTCGGAACAAGGACAAGGGTTTTACTCAAACCTGTTTGTGGTTCCCAAAAAAGAGGGAACTTTCAGGCCAATCTTAGATTTAAAGATCCTAAACAAATTCCTAAGAGTTCCATCGTTCAAAATGGAAACTATTCGGACAATCTTACCCATGATCCAAAAGGGTCAGTACATGACCACAGTGGATTTAAAGGATGCTTACCTTCACATACCAATTCACAAAGATCATTACCGGTATCTAAGGTTTGCCTTCTTAGACAGACACTACCAGTTTGTAGCTCTTCCATTCGGATTGGCTACGGCTCCAAGAATCTTCACAAAGGTTCTGGGTGCCCTTCTGGCGGTACTAAGACCGCGAGGAATTTCGGTAGCTCCGTACCTAGACGACATTCTAATACAAGCTTCAAGCTTTCAAACTGCCAAGTCTCATACAGAGTTAGTTCTGGCATTTCTAAGGTCGCATGGATGGAAAGTGAACGAAAAGAAGAGTTCTCTTTTTCCTCTCACAAGAGTTCCATTCTTGGGGACTCTTATAGATTCTGTAGAAATGAAGATTTACCTGACAGAAGACAGGTTAACAAAGCTTCAAAATGCTTGCCGTGTCCTTCATTCCATTCAACACCCGTCAGTAGCTCAATGCATGGAGGTGATCGGCTTAATGGTAGCGGCAATGGACATAGTACCTTTTGCACGCCTACATCTCAGACCGCTGCAATTGTGCATGCTAAGTCAGTGGAATGGGGATTACTCAGATTTGTCCCCTACTCTGAATCTGAACCAAGAGACCAGAAATTCTCTTCTATGGTGGCTTTATCGGCCACACCTGTCCAGGGGGATGCCATTCAGCAGGCCAGACTGGACGATCGTAACAACAGACGCCAGCCTACTAGGTTGGGGCGCTGTCTGGAATTCTCTGAAGGCTCAGGGACTATGGAATCAGGAGGAGAGTCTCCTTCCAATAAACATTCTGGAATTGAGAGCAGTTCTCAATGCCCTTCTGGCTTGGCCCCAGTTAAAAACTCGGGGGTTCATCAGGTTTCAGTCGGACAACATCACGACTGTAGCTTACATCAACCATCAAGGAGGGACAAGAAGCTCCCTAGCAATGATGGAAGTATCAAAGATAATTCGCTGGGCAGAGTCTCACTCTTGCCACCTGTCAGCAATCCACATCCCGGGAGTGGAGAACTGGGAGGCGGATTTCTTGAGTCGTCAGACTTTTCATCCGGGGGAGTGGGAACTTCATCCGGAGGTCTTTGCCCAAATACTTCAACGTTGGGGCAAACCAGAGATAGATCTCATGGCGTCTCGCCAGAACGCCAAACTTCCTCACTACGGGTCCAGATCAAGGGATCCGGGAGCGGTTCTGATAGATGCTTTGACAGCACCTTGGAACTTCGGGATGGCTTATGTGTTTCCACCCTTCCCGCTGCTTCCTCGATTGATTGCCAAAATCAAACAGGAAAGAGCATCAGTGATTCTAATAGCACCTGCATGGCCACGCAGGACTTGGTATGCAGATCTAGTGGACATGTCATCCTGTCCGCCTTGGTCTCTACCTCTAAGACAGGACCTTCTGATACAGGGTCCATTCAAACATCAAAATCTAACTTCTCTGAAGCTGACTGCTTGGAAATTGAACGCTTGATTTTATCAAAACGTGGTTTTTCTGAGTCGGTTATTGATACCCTGATACAGGCTAGGAAGCCTGTTACCAGAAGGATTTACCATAAGATATGGAGTAAATACCTATACTGGTGCGAATCCAAAGGTTTCTCCTGGAGTAAAGTTAGGATTCCTAGGATATTGTCCTTTCTACAAGAAGGTTTAGAAAAGGGTTTATCAGCTAGCTCATTAAAGGGACAGATCTCAGCTCTGTCTATCTTGTTACACAAGCGTCTGTCAGAAAATTCAGACGTCCAGGCTTTTTGTCAGGCTTTGGCTAGGATCAAGCCTGTGTTTAAAGCTGTTGCTCCGCCATGGAGTTTAAACTTAGTTCTCAACGTTTTACAGGGTGTTCCTTTTGAACCCCTTCACTCCATTGATATAAAACTGTTATCTTGGAAAGTTCTGTTTTTAATGGCTATTTCCTCGGCTCGAAGAGTCTCTGAGTTATCAGCCTTACATTGTGATTCTCCTTATCTGATTTTTCACTCAGACAAGGTAGTTCTGCGTACTAAACCTGGGTTCTTACCTAAGGTAGTCACTAACAGGAATATCAATCAAGAGATTGTTGTTCCATCCCTGTGTCCAAACCCTTCTTCAAAGAAGGAACGTCTTCTACACAATCTGGATGTAGTTCGTGCCCTCAAGTTCTACTTGCAGGCAACTAAAGATTTTCGCCAAACTTCTTCCCTGTTTGTCGTTTATTCTGGACAGAGGAGAGGTCAAAAAGCTTCTGCTACCTCTCTCTCTTTTTGGCTTCGTAGCATAATACGTTTAGCCTATGAGACTGCTGGACAGCAGCCTCCTGAAAGAATTACAGCTCATTCTACTAGAGCTGTGGCTTCCACTTGGGCCTTTAAGAATGAGGCCTCTGTTGAACAGATTTGCAAGGCTGCAACTTGGTCTTCGCTTCATACTTTTTCCAAATTTTACAAATTTGACACTTTTGCTTCTTCGGAGGCTATTTTTGGGAGAAAGGTTCTTCAGGCAGTGGTTCCTTCTGTATAATGGGCCTGCCTATCCCTCCCGTCATCCGTGTACTTTTGCTTTGGTATTGGTATCCCAGAAGTAATGATGACCCGTGGACTGATCACACATAACAGAAGAAAACATAATTTATGCTTACCTGATAAATTCCTTTCTTCTGTTGTGTGATCAGTCCACGGCCCGCCCTGTTTTAAGGCAGGTAAATATCTTTTAAATTATACTCCAGTCACCACTTCACCCTTGGTTTCTCCTTTCTCGTTGATTCTTGGTCGAATGACTGGGAGTGACGTAGAGGGGAGGAGCTATATGCAGCTCTGCTGGGTGAATCCTCTTGCATTTCCTGTTGGGGAGGAGTTATATCCCAGAAGTAATGATGACCCGTGGACTGATCACACAACAGAAGAAAGGAATTTATCAGGTAAGCATAAATTATGTTTTTTTCTTCCAAGAATAAATTTGTCTATTATTCAATTATTTATCAGATTAGGGGGGCGTGTCCGGACGGCAGCCATGACAGACTCAAACCTTGAGGCTCTTAATGTTTCATAGTTCATCTAACGATTATCCAAGGATTAAACAAGCATCCACGAATACTATCCACAGATAATACTTTATGAGTTATTACTGCACCTATAGATGATAATTTAAAGAAGATAGTATAAATTGGAGTGCTAATCTGGACCGATAGCAGGGTGAGGCGGTGGCCTAGCAACGTTAACTTGAACTGCCTCAACCGGCATGCGGGTTTGAAACAGGTTTTCCTAACTACTAATTTAAGATGAAGGAGTTTCATAAGGCCCTGCATATCTTGCTTGCAGACTTTGCATTTAAAATTAATCGCAGTCTTACCGCCACATTTGAGATGGTTCAGCGTGGCTATAAAGGAGATGGAATCAGGCAAGCCATTAACTCCACGACAGATACTAATCTCCTAATCGCTTATCAGACAGAAGAAAATCAGCCATCTGTGTCCACTACTGAGAAACCCAGAAGGATCCGGAGCCCAGTCAAGAGAGAGGAAAGCCCTCAAAGAATGTTATCTCCCTCGATCAGCTCACCTATCTGCGCTAATGCCATACCAGAACCCGAACCAGAGGAAAGTACCCTACAGCATCGGAAGGAATCACACATTACCATAGTACTTCAGACACCACTTCAACAAACATTTAACACTTTTTTTTATTGTGGAAGCGAAGGTCAGTTGTTCACCCCTGATCTCATACCGGGAATGTGCGGTCGAATTTTGTGACCGAGAGCCGGAGGATCCGGGTTTCCTTCCTCTGTTTGTAGGCATTACAATGTCGGGATCTAGGAGCTGGACACATGAGATGTCACTACTGTCCACTGTAAGGAGTACGCTGGTTATGTACCCTTCAAATGACACCCAGATCACCATAATCTTCAGGTCCGGAGTGGGGTAAAGTTCTGATATAAGTTACACCAGCATGTTAAAACAAAGAGACTTGGCTGCAATCTAGTCGCATGACTGTCTACATGTACACACAATGAAGACCTGATATTAGCATTTGTCTCACATTTGTTTAGACTGTCTAACTTACAACATGCAGTCATAAGGTGTTTCTTTAAGATTTCAGATTATGTTACTGAATGTGTTTCTCTGGATTTTACTTTAAATTCCATTTATTGTATATATTTTTCTAGCTTTGCTAGCTCTTATAGTTCATACTAGTGAGGTTACAAAATTTTGACTTTATATTTTAATTAGAAGGTGCCTTCTGGATATATAGTTACTGTAAGTCATTAAGTTTTTCCAGAGTCTGCACTCACTATTTATACTTTATAGTCAGCAACACTCGTATTCCTTAACTCTATGTGATTAAATCACGTTATATTTAATGCAGATGGATCTGCTACTTCTTAGAATATTTCACTCCATTAAGTTGTATACTAAATCTAATCAAAGGACCGAGCCTAGCATACTCCACAAACTAGGGAAAATTACACTGACATATAGAGGCCCATTTATCAAGCTCCGAGTGGAGCTTGAAGGACCGTGTGGAGCTTGAAGGACTCACCAGAAACAGCAGTTATGAAGCAGCGGTCTAAAGACCACTTCTCCATAACCCTGTCCGCCTGCTCTGATGAGGCGGACAGGAATCGCCACAATTCAACCCGATCGAGTACGATCGGGTTGATTGACACCTCCCTGCTGGCGGCCGATTGGCTGCGAGTCAGCAGGGGGTGGCGTTGCACCAGCAGCTCTTGTGAGCTGCTGGTGCAATGCTGAATACGGAGAGCGTATTGCTCTCTGCATTTAGCGAGGTCTTGCGGACCTGATCCGCACTGTCGAATCATGTCCGCAAGACCTTTGATAATTCGGCCCCATAGCTTTGAGGCTGAATTGCTATGTATTTTAATGCTTGCATGTCCCTCTAGTACTTGTGGTCTTTTGCCCAATTATAAGTCACAGTCGATATAATTGAGGATATATTATTGTTTGGTCATGTCTAAGAGTGACCTTATTCATATGTCTTTTTTCACGTTGAGGGTTAATCCATGCTAGTTTTCATTATTGAGGTACCAAACTTGTCATGTATCACAACCTATTAATGGGATTCATTAATTTTCTTACTATGGTTGACCTGTCGCTGGGTATAGGGCCCATACCCAGACGGCAAAGTTTAAGTATTCTAAAAGGAGGAAAATAAACTTCTTATAATATAGCTCTAAGGCAATCACATTTTCACCTGGAATCAACACAGGTTTTATTATACCTCATTGCTACAAAGAACGTTTTATATATGGGTTAGAGATATATAGAGATGTCAGAGACTGCTGGTAAAATATCACTAAAAAAAGCATAACCCAGCTGCAGCACCGCCATACTTTTACATTACATAATTTTACTAGAGTTCAGGTCAGGAGGGAAACGTTTTTCAGAAAAGAAGGAAAAACAGAGAAAAAAAATCAGATCATATAATGAATGTAAATGTTAGAATATTTCATCTTTATTTTTAGTAAAACTATATACTTTAACATAAGATTATATATTTCCATTATAACACAAACCACAAATTAGCAATTTCTTTTAGGACTCAGTAAACAGTATTTATTTTTAAACAATATTATCAAGGATGGATTGTCATGGGTATAAAAAAATCAATACAGATCAGAAGATATAGTTGCTAATATTAAATTGTGTATTAAAATACACACACAAAAAATACTTCTGGTATAGCACTTTATTTCCTTTATTGAGCAGTAATCAATATTTATTATAACAAATTAGTTTGCATTCATATTATGGTAGACACTGAAGTGTGCATGTCATATTATGGTAGACACTGAAGTATGCATGTCATATTATGGTAGACACTGAAGTATGCATGTCATATTATGGTAGACACTGAAGTGTGCATGTCATATTATGGTAGACACTGAAGTGTGCATGTCATATTATGGTAGACACTGAAGTATGCATGTCATATTATGGTAGACACTGAAGTGTGCATGTCATATTATGGTAGACACTGAAGTGTGCATGTCATATTATGGTAGACACTGAAGTATGCATGTCATATTATGGTAGACACTGAAGTGTGCATGTCATATTATGGTAGACACTGAAGTGTGCATGTCATATTATGGTAGACACTGAAGTGTGCATGTCATATTATGATAGACACTGAAGTGTGCATGTCATATTATGGTAGACACTGAAGTATGCATGTCATATTATGGTAGACACTGAAGTATGCATGTCATATTATGGTAGACACTGAAGTATGCATGTCATATTATGGTAGACACTGAAGTGTGCATGTCATATTATGGTAGACACTGAAGTGTGCATGTCATATTATGGTAGACACTGAAGTGTGCATGTCATATTATGGTAGACACTGAAGTGTGCATGTCATATTATGGTAGACACTGAAGTGTGCATGTCATATTATGGTAGACAATGAAGTGTGCATGTCATATTATGGTAGACACTGAAGTGTGCATGTCATATTATGGTAGACACTGAAGTGTGCATGTCATATTATGGTAGACACTGAAGTGTGCATGTCATATTATGGTAGACAATGAAGTATGCATGTCATATTATGGTAGACACTGAAGTGTGCATGTCATATTATGGTAGACACTGAAGTGTGCATGTCATATTATGGTAGACACTGAAGTGTGCATGTCATATTATGGTAGACACTGAAGTGTGCATGTCATATTATGGTAGACACTGAAGTGTGCATGTCATATTATGGTAGACACTGAAGTGTGCATGTCATATAGCTACAACAAACATTTGAAAATATTGCTGCTATACAGTGCTCAAGACACATGTACATTTCTGAGTCTACCACAGTATTATGCTCTCATGGATACCAAGAGAAGAAATAGGTCAATAAGTAAATCAGTTTATAGATTTTGTATCTGCTGTCTGAATCAGGAACGTTTCTTTTTTTTACTCCCATGCCTCTTTAAAGAATCAAACTATCATGAGCAATCTGAGATCTTTTCATATCCAGACCTTACCAAGTCAAAATTAAACTTTCATGATTCAGATAGAGCAGCAATTTTAAGCAACTTTCTAATTTACTTTTATAATTCTTTCTTCATTCTCTTGGTATCTTTATTTAAAAAAGCAAGAATGTCAGCTTAGGAGCTGGCCCATTTTTGGTTCAGCACCTGGATAGCGGTGGCTACATTTAGACACCAAACTTAAATCGCTACCCAGGTGCTGAACCAAAAATAGGCTAGCTCCTAAGCTTACATTCTTGCTTTTTCAAATAAAGATACCAAGAGAATGAAGAAACATTGATAATAGGTGTAAATGATAAAGTTGCTTAAAATTGCTGTTCTATCTAAATCATGAAAGTTTAATTTTTATTAGACTATCCGTTTAACATCCTGATGGTGAATTACTAGACACAAAAGGTATAACATATTACCACATTGGAACTATAGAATTTACTAGTATACTTAAAGGGACATGAAACCCACATTTCTTTCTTTCGTGATTTAGACAGAACATACAATTTTAAACAACTTTCCAGTTTACTTTTAATATCAAATTTGTTTCATTCTCTTGGTATCATTTGTTGAAGGAGCAGTAATTCACTACTGGTTGCTAACTGAACACATGGGTAAGCCAATGACAATCAGTATACAGGGAGTGCAGAATTATTAGGCAAATGAGTATTTTGACCACATCATCCTCTTTATGCATGTTGTCTTACTCCAAGCTGTATAGGCTCGAAAGCCTACTACCAATTAAGCATATTAGGTGATGTGCATCTCTGTAATGAGAAGGGGTGTGGTCTAATGACATCAACACCCTATATCAGGTGTGCATAATTATTAGGCAACTTCCTTTCCTTTGGCAAAATGGGTCAAAAGAAGGACTTGACAGGCTCAGAAAAGTCAAAAATAGTGAGATATCTTGCAGAGGGATGCAGCACTCTTAAAATTGCAAAGCTTCTGAAGCGTGATCATCGAACAATCAAGCGTTTCATTCAAAATAGTCAACAGGGTCGCTAGAAGCGTGTGGAAAAACCAAGGCGCAAAATAACTGCCCATGAACTGAGAAAAGTTAAGCGTGCAGCTGCAAAGATGCCACTTGCCACCAGTTTGGCCATATTTCAGAGCTGCAACATCACTGGAGTGCCCAAAAGCACAAGGTGTGCAATACTCAGAGACATGGCCAAGGTAAGAAAGGCTGAAAGACGACCACCACTGAACAAGACACACAAGCTGAAACGTCAAGACTGGGCCAAGAAATATCTCAAGACTGATTTTTCTAAGGTTTTATGGACTGATGAAATGAGAGTGAGTCTTGATGGGCCAGATGGATGGGCCTGTGGCTGGATTGGTAAAGGGCAGAGAGCTCCAGTCCGACTCAGACGCCAGCAAGGTGGAGGTGGAGTACTGGTTTGGGCTGGTATCATCAAAGATGAGCTTGTGGGACCTTTTCGGGTTGAGGATGGAGTCAAGCTCAACTCCCAGTCCTACTGCCAGTTTCTGGAAGACATCTTCTTCAAGCAGTGGTACAGGAAGAAGTCTGCATCCTTCAAGAAAAACATGATTTTCATGCAGGACAATGCTCCATCACACGCGTCCAAGTACTCCACAGCGTGGCTGGCAAGAAAGGGTATAAAAGAAGAAAATCTAATGACATGGTCTCCTTGTTCACCTGATCTGAACCCCATTGAGAACCTGTGGTCCATCATCAAATGTGAGATTTACAAGGAGGGAAAACAGTACACCTCTCTGAACAGTGTCTGGGAGGCTGTGGTTGCTGCTGCACGCAATGTTGATGGTGAACAGATCAAAACACTGACAGAATCCATGGATGGCAGGCTTTTGAGTGTCCTTGCAAAGAAAGGTGGCTATATTGGTCACTGATTTGTTTTTGTTTTGTTTTTGAATGTCAGAAATGTATATTTGTGAATGTTGAGATGTTATATTGGTTTCACTGGTAAAAATAAATAATTGAAATGGGTATATATTTGTTTTTTGTTAAGTTGCCTAATAATTATGCACAGTAATAGTCACCTGCACACACAGATATCCCCCTAAAATAGCTATAACTAAAAACAAACTAAAAACTACTTCCAAAAACTATTCAGCTTTGATATTAATGAGTTTTTTGGGTTCATTGAGAACATGGTTGTTGTTCAATAATAAAATTAATCCTCAAAAATACAACTTGCCTAATAATTCTGCACTCCCTGTATATATGCAGCCACCAATCAGCAATTGAGGAAGAAAGGACAACTCAACAGCTTGTCTTTTAAGTATTAGGTTAGTACAATAAAAAGCTATTATTGCATACCACATCACTCTGGTATTTTGGAATCTTATTTATATCTATATTTATTTAGTTTATTTTCAGTGGTATGATTTAAGGCTGTGACACACTGCACTTCTGAAGATCAAATATTTTATCTCTGAGCCCTCAGCTACGCGACCTGACACAGCAGAGTGCTCAGAGATGAAAAGGCAGGACACACTGAGCAAGCACAGCCGCATGTACACGCTGCGCGCCGCTCCACTTGCAGTGTGTCACAGCCTTAAGTGATGAAAATTATTAGTGCCCCCCCCCCCAGTTTTGACTGTGGTATCTTATGTGCCCCCCCTATATATTGTTCCTAGAGTCGCCACTGCCAGGCCTTGATCAGTCTCAGGCCTGTGTTTAAACCTTTTGCTCCTACATGGAGCCTTAATCCTATTGTTAAGTTCCTATGCAGGCTCAGTTTGAGCCTATGCACTTTATTGTTATTTAGTCGTTATCTTGGAAAATGGTTTTTCTCCTTGCAGAGTTTCCGAGCTTTAGGCTCTGCAGTGTGATTCCATTTTCCTTATTTTTCATATGGATAAGGCGATCCTTCATATTAAGTTGGGATTTCTTTCTAAGGTAGTGTCGGATCGCAACATCTTTCAGATATTTGTTTTTTTTCCTTCTCTTTGCATAACCTGGATGTTGTACGTGTTCAAAGATTTTATCTACAAGCAACTAGATTTCGGCAATCTTATGCCCTGTTCGAGTGGATTAAAGGTCTTCCCGCTGCAGGCCGTATAGAACTTTCTTCTCTATAAGGGTTGGAGAGTATAGTTGCTTGGGGACATTTTATTTTCTGCGGTCACCCGCCACCCCCCCCCCAGTTATATATTGGACACCTTGAAACCCTAAATAAGATAGAGACTTATCATTAAAGTAGCTTCCCACTAAAGTTACATGAAAAAAAGTAGCTTTATTGCACAACCACATACAACAAACCTATTTTTCAGTGATCCTACGCTTGTTGAATGCGTAAATATTTTAGAATACAAAGTTTAATTACGTGCAGTAAATTAGGTAGTATTTGTGTTTTATTTTATTAGAATAAGTGGGGGCTTTTGGTTACTGATGCATGCTTTAAGGGTTCTATAACGTCCCAGCAACTGGATTTGGGCCACATTGGATCATGGTACTTGGAGTTTCAGGGAGATTGCACTCCATTTGCTGGCATCAGGGAGCCGCTATTACAATCAGGGAGACTCCCTGAACTTCAGGGAGTGTTGGGATGTCTGACTATATTGTATTTTGACACGCTCCTTATAGCAGGAGCATATCATTTAGAGAAAATCCAGTCTATCTGTTGATACAGGGCCTTGGGAGATGAATATATAGATATATATGATTCCATGGTATTGTCTGCCATCTAGTGGCAATTTTTTACATTACAATGGATAAAATGATATTTTATCTTTTAAGATTTTTATGCTTTTTATGTATGTTGTCATATATTCGTTTATAGTTTTAACCCCTTCTCTAGGTTTTTTTAATCTTTATTCCTTTGAGGAATATTATTCTTTTGATGTATCATATATTTATGGAGAAGTTGACATTAGCCCAATTTTATGGAGGGTATATTTACACCTTAAACATGTGTACGCTGTTTTCATTCTCTCTTGTAAAGGGCGCTTGGCAGTTATGACTATGTCATATATTTATTTTTTGTTTATAAATATCTAAGCTGACAATTCACTTTTTTATATTTTTATATTTGATTTCTATCTCATATAGAAGATTGCTACGTTGTTATGGTATGCTACACTGTTATCGTAGCATCTTTATAACTCGTATAATATTTCATAATAGAGTTATACTTTATTATTGTGGGTCCCTGTATTTTATTGAGGGGATTTTATCCTAATATTTGTGACTCGTATGTATGGGTTCAATGTATCATGCTTCACTTCTTAGTGTCTTTATGACACTGATATATTTAGGATACAATCAATTTTTCTCATATTGAGATGATTTACTTAAGTCGCTGACATGGTTTCATGTCTTATACTCAATTTGGTAGTGTTTTTAGGACACTAATAGAGTTAGGTGGGGACTTCTAGAATTGAATCTGATAGCATTTCATTTTAATGCCAAGCTTCCAAGGTATGGGTCAGGTCAAGAGATCCGCAAGCAGCTCTGCTTGACGTTCTGGCGGTTACTTGGGATTTTGTTTTTGTGTCCCCTTTTCTTCTGTTCACCCTTCTTCCTCGAGTAATGGCTCGTGTCAATCAGGAAAGGGTGTTGGTGATCTATTCGTCTGTCTGACCTCACAGGATCTGGTTTGCAGATCTGCTGAAGTTGTCATTTTTTGCCGTTGGAGGTTGCCCTTGAGGAAAGACCTTCTTCAGGGTATTTTCCCCCCCCCCCCCCTTAATCTAGATTCTCTGAGCTGACTGCTTGGAGATTGAACGCCTAGTATTGTCTAGACATGTTTTTTTAGAAGGTCATTGATACAATGCTTCAGGCTTGTAAGCCGGTATCTCACATAACTTTTCATAAGGTGTAGCGTAAATTCCTTTTTGTTGTGAATCAAGGGGTTTCTCTTGGAGTCGGGGGAAGGTTCCCCGCATTTTGTCTTTTCTTCAGGATGGCCTGGTGAAAGACTAGTCAGTCAGTACTCTGAAGGATCTGATCTCTGATTTATCTTTTCTTTTGCATAGATGTCTGGCAGCCCTGCCAGATGTTCAATCTTTTGTCCAGGCCTTGATCAGTCTCAGGCCTGTGTTTAAACCTGTTGCTCCTACATGGAGCCTTAATCCTATTGTTAAGTTCCTATGCAGGCTCAGTTTGAGCCTATGCACTTTATTGTTATTTAGTCGTTATCTTGGAAAATTGTTTTTCTCCTCACTATTTTTTCTGCTCACAGAGTTTCCGAGCTTTAGGCTCTGCAGTGTGATTCCATTTTCATATTTTTCATATGGATAAGGCGATCCTTCATATTAAGTTGGAATTTCTTTCTAAGGTAGTATCGGATCGCAACATCTTTCAGATATTTGTTTTTTTTCCTCTAAACATACATATGCCTGTAAGTTATTTGTTTTTTGCTAAGAGTTCATTGTACATTTGAATTGCATTGCTATTTGCTGTAAGGATTAAATGTAAGCTCTCTGTGTTAGAAACATGTATTATTGTATGTATTGCAAGCACCACGTGTAACTACATATTGTAATTTCAACTTTTCTTATTGTATTGCAGTTTTACAAAAATAACTATTCAGAAGTAAAATCAGTTTGGAATAAACACAAAGCTATTTCTGTCTGGTTTGTTAACTAGCTGTCTAGTTATCAGTTAATGAGGACAGTACAGTAGCTATTTTAGGATTTATATTTATTTTACAGGCAACTTTGTATTTATTTTAACCAGGTACAATAGCTATTAAATAGTTAAGAACTATTTAATAGTTACCTAGTTAAAATAATTACAAAATTACCTGTAAAATAAATCCTAACCTAAGTTACAATTAAACCTAACACTACACTATCAATAAATAAATTTAATAAACTATCTACAATTATCTACAATTATATCAACTAAACTAAATTACAAAAAACCCCAACTAAATTACCAAAAATAAAAAAAGATTACAAGAATTTTAAACTAATTACACCTACTCTAAGCCCCTAAAAAAATAACAAAGCCCCCCAAAATAAAAAAATGCCCTACCCTATTCTAGAATAAAAATTGTAAAGCCCTTTTACCTTACCAGCCCTTAAAAGGGACTTTTGCGGGGCATGCCCCAAAGAATTCTGCTCTTTTGCCTGTAAAAAAAACATACAATACCCCCCCAACATTACAACCCACCACCCACATACCCCTAATCTAACCCAAACCCCCCTTAAATAAACCTAACACTAAGCCCCTGAAGATCTCCCTACCTTTTCTTCACCACGCCGGGTATCACTGATCCATCCAGAAGAGGGTCCGAAGTCTTCCTCCTATCCGGCAAAAAGAGCTCCTCCAGAGGGTCCAAAGACTTCATCCTATCCGGGCAGAAGAGGACATCCGGACCGGCAGACATCTCCATCCAGGCGGCATCTTCTATCTTCTTCCATCCGGCGCGGAGCGGGACCATCTTCAAGCAGCCGATGCGGAGCCATCCTTCTTCACCAACGGACTAACGACGAATGACAGTTCCTTTAAGGGACGTCATCCAAGATGGCGTCCCTCAAATTCCGATTGGCTGATAGGATTCTATCAGCCAATCGGAATTAAGGTAGGAAAAATCTGATTGTCTGATAATATCAGCCAATCAGATTGAAGTTCAATCTGATTGGCTGATCCAATCAGCCAATCAGATTGAGCTCTCATTCTATTGGCTGTTCCGATCAGCGGCAGATTAGGGGTTAAAAATAATATGCAGGGGTCAGCGATAGCGGGGGCGGCAGATTAGGGGTTAATAAGTGTAAGGTTAGGGGTGTTTAGACTCGGGGTTCATGTTAGGGTGTTAGGTGCAGACTTAGGAAATGTTTCCCCATAGGAAACAATGGGGCTGCGTTAGGAGCTGAACGCTGCTTTTTTGCAGGTGTTAGTTTTTTTTTCAGCTCATTGTTTCCTATGGGGGAATCGTGCACGAGCACGTTTTTGAAGCTGGCCGCGTCCTTAAGAACCGCTGGTATTTAGAGTTGAAGTGGCGGTAAATTATGCTATACGCTCCCTTTTTGGAGCCTAACGCAGCCCTTCAGAGAACTCTAAATTCCAGCAGTATTTAAAAGATGCGGGGGAAAAAATACACGCGTAGCTAACGCACCCCTTTGGCCGCAGAACTCTAAATCTAGCCGAAAGTGTGCACTGCCCTTTTAATTGCGGATATATACAACGTATACATTTAAAAAAATAAAAAAAATAAAAATAGAATACTTTTATGCCCCTTTAAATGTTGCTTTATAACCCTTATGTCTTTTATAAGATGCATTTGCTTAATTTAATCCCATTTTTTCCTCCTCATCATATGTATCCTGTTTTAATTTACTTTCGATATTTTCAATTTACTATTTAACTTGTGTATAACCTTATCATCTTGTTGTATAATTTATTCCCTTAATCCCTCTCAACATCAACTGAATTAAACCTATTACCTGAATACTTAGATATATGGGTTAGTATTTAGCTAACTTTACTCCAAAACTGTATCACATACATTATTCAATTCTACTTTAATTCAAAAGGTGAAGATTTAAAATGTATTAACCCCCTAATAATTTGTCATTAATAACATATCCCTCTTTTCTTTTGAATAGTGTATCAATAATATTTGATATTTTCTTAATAATGATCATACCTTCCAACATTTGCAAGCAATACGGGATGCAGGAATTTAAGGGGGCCCGTCTCTGTGCTAGATTATGAGTGTAGCTCTAACAATTGCGCGAGAGTGATTATAGGGTTTATGGTGTTTGCATGCTTCAGAAATAGAGAGTGTATTACAAGTTAAAAGTAAATGTGTTGACCCAAGCGCAATTGAATTTAACAAGTCTCGGGTGACTTCAGAGCTCTGGTTAACTGTTACGCTTGAATAAAAAGTGTCACAAAAAACATCAAAAATACCTTTAAAAGTACAGTTACACTCATAATAACACTGTCTAATAAAAATTATTGAAAAAAAATTGCAATAAAAAGTTATAAGTGCTCAAAGATATAAGGTCTCAGGTGTTACAAAAAAAGGGCTGCAAAGGGCTTTAACATACAGATACATACATATACATGTCTAAATATGTATATATATATATATACTGTATATATATACTATAATCGTCCGTCCGTCGGTGTCGCCAGTTGTGCACACATTCTCAATGGAATGTTAGCTGTGCGAGGCAGCCAAAAGAATGTTGGCTGCGCGAGGCAGCCAAAAAATGTTGGCTGTGCGAGGCAGCCAAAAGAATGTTGGCTGCACGCACAGCCCAAAGAATTCACCTAGATGCAGCAAAGCACGCTGGTGGATTCTTTCACCACCCTGCCATTTTCGGAATCCACCTGGACGTAGCGTAGGCAAACAAAGCCCTTAAAAAAAACATGCAACCG